>NC_079461.1:16630606-16933636 GCF_026250575.1 Diorhabda carinulata
TGTGGGACTCCCGTAGCCTCCCCACTAAACCGCCATCTTCTGTCATCTCCGTCCAACCAGGCACTATTGCGGTATTCCTTCTGGTTGATAAGTCTGTCCGTGTATGATGTTCCAACTGTCTACATTTTTTTCTACAAGAATTCTCTCTGTATAGGCAGCTATCAGTTACAAGAATTCTACCTTGTGCAGCATCACCTGAACCTCTACCTTCTCTCTTAAACCCCTCCAGTTGTAACACACGAATAACGTATGTTCGGCATCATCTGAGTCGTTTTCACAATACGTACACTCAAGTGTTTGTAAGCTGCTTCTGTACATCCTCTTACGCTCGAAAGCCAAGAGGGTCCAAGGGAATTATACCCGCCATCACTTGTGCAGAGACAGTCCGGTAGGAAGTGAAGTTTCTCAGTGCACCATCGTCAGTTTTTCATTATTCTCAGAGCATCTGACCAGACCTCCGCCCCATACAGAAGAATTCAGTGAGTTGTCACCATCAGCAGCCTTTACGCGGCTCAAAAAACTATACTCTCGACCGCTTTTTGAGCTGTCTTCCTTCTGTGGAACCGAAAAGACATCTCCGTGTCTAAGGTCACTCCCAAATATTTTATTTCGCATCTAGAATCTATTTCGTCTGTCTCGATCTCAATGGGCAGTCTTTTCTTTATCCGTTTCCTTGTTAGAAAAACATCAGCTCAGTTTTTTTCGTAACGAGTTGTCATAAGAAAATATAGTTGTGGTTGTAGCTATAACCTAACCTAACCTAACCTAACAATGTGAATCATTCTTATTATTTGATGCGGTATGGGATATTATGAAGCATTCCTGTGACGCACCACCTAATTCAGTTAAGCATTTCACTGAAAAATTCAATAAATTACAAATTATAACATAACCTTTTAAAGCTTAGAGTGGTCACAAAGCACGTGGCATTTGCGTGTAGCTCCGAAGGGAAAGACGGTTGAAGGAGCCCGAATGGCAACCGATTGAATACGAGATGTAGTTTTGCCTCAAGTCGCACCGTTTTGATTCCCTTCTGGCTTCCGTTGCCTTATTATTTAATAACTGCTTGGTTTTTTATCTTTCGATGTCTTGTTTCAGTTTACAAAACTTTATGAGAGATGGAAAAAGCTGCGTTTGGAGAAAAACACAGCCAAGCTTGGACTTATAGGACAAATTATTTTATATGCCGTTCCTGGACTCACTTTCTTCATATTCCTTCCTTCGACGATTATTAGTTTTTTTGAAGGCTGGTCGTATGATGTTGCAGTATACTACGCATTTGTTACGTTAACAACTATTGGATTTGGAGATTATGTAGCAGGTAACGTTTTTATTTTGATGTTTACACTAACACTACCCCAACACTCACAATTACACTGACTGACGCGCGTTTCGATAACCAAGTTAAAGTCTTCAGAGACTGAAGCTAGACAATCTTCACCATTATAGAGATTATTCCTAATTATAGACGAAATTTTCTTTTTCTTGGAAAAATCTTGAAGCTAATTAGCTTAAAAATGATATGAGTTGTGAGCGATAATTACCCTAAAAGTTAGCCATCAAACCTCAACTGATACACATCTCTGTTTACAACAAACAAGAACTGCAAATGGACTTGTGTAATTCTGCTTCTCTGAGTGCCTTCTTCTTGATTAGCGATAACCCCAGAGAAGTCATTTATGTCTCTGGCCCTTCTCATCAGCGTCTAAACCGATCCACTCGCGAATATTCTTCAGCCATGAAGCCTGTCGTCTGCCAGGACCATGTTTTCTCTCGATTTCCCTTTCGATCAGAAGTTGCGAAAGTCTGTATTTGTCATTTCTATATAAGTGTTCCAGATACGAGGTTTTTCGAGTTTTTATTAATTCTATAAGTTCCATGTCGATGCCTCTTCTTCGTTACTGTGACTTGGTGAGTTCCCCTCAAAGTTCCAAGCCTCCATTTCATATAATAAATTGCTGTATACATAGCATTCCATCTGGTACCAGATTTTAAGGTCGAATGCTCGGGATGTAAACAATTTTTAGAAAGACATTTCTTGCTTGCTCGATGCGTGATCTTATTTCTATATCTGGGTCTATATCTTTCTGCTATCCAACACCCTAGATATTCAAATTTCTTGACATTTTCGATGATGCCACCATTTACGTTGATAGACATGGGAGGATGGTTGGATGTTTTGGAGACAATCATGGTTTTGGTCTTTTTGATGTTGACGTTAAAGCCATAATCTTCTCCTATAATTTTTATGTGCTTGAAGATCCTGTTCACTGTCTGTAATTAAGATCGTTTCATCAGCGTACCTGCCCTTGCTTCAACTAACGCTCTGGCAAAGACTTCTTCCGAATATATATTAAAGATTAGAGGAGACAACACGAATCTCTGTCGCACGCCTCTTTTGATGCTGTATGGTTTGGTTAGCATAAGATTTGAGGTCGTTCTCGTCTAGACCCTTCCTGGAAAGGCAACAAGTAATGAAGCTGCTCAAGCGACAAGACCAGAGTCAGCGATAGAGATAAATGATTTATTTTCATCATATCGCATAGAAATCAGTGGCGCTGGAGTCCAACAACAGCTCAGAGTGGCAGGACAATCAGAAAAAGACTCAAAGACTCAAAGACTCAAGGCAGTTGTATGTATATATTTTGATATTGGGGTATCATATACCCAGAAGATTTATCATCTTTTTCTTGCTGCGATACTTGGGAATCCAAGGTTTACAGCTGATCCCTTAATCCCACTCAATTCAAAAAGTCCAGAATGCGGGATTTCCGAAGATCTTCTTCTATTTCATACGCTCCCTGGTATAGTGCTCTGGAGTTCCATAAAGTCTCACGCTTCGAGAGAACTCTGTGCAACAAAATCTTCACGCCGCATTATCCGCTACGTCTAACATCTTCAGGTGTTTGTTGAGGCGACAGTACCCCGATAGAACTCCTATTAGTATTCGTAGATTGTTCTTATTTATGTTGATACATTCTGGAGATCTTCTCTGGTTATAATCTTAACCTGTCTCAGTCCTTGTAGGTTGTTCCAAAAATTGGTTTTGCACTATCTAACTTCTTTTCCATTAATCTGTAGCTGATACACAGAAGATTTTATTCTCATTCAAATATTATTATGTTCACGGGAAACAATTAGAAGTAGCTTCTCACAATAACTCGTTTTTTCGTGTTAATTCGTAGATAAATTAATAAATAAATAGAAGTTGAGTTTTTAATATCAATTTATACATTCAGTATCATTAGAATGTAGAAATTGAGGTTAGGGTACTTGCTATAGATTGTAGTATCTGTGTAAATGTTTGCTATTGATTCTTTTCGATAAAAAAACAATATTATCAGTATAGAAACTATTTTCAAGAATATTTAGCGATTAAATTGTTTTCATACTTTTCCAATAAATAATTACTTCGAAACTACATGTATATGAAATTTGTTTTGATTGAGCTAAGCTTTAGAATAGGATTAAGTCTGTTTCAATACCTATTTTTTGATACATAATGAAAAAACTAATGGAATATTCCATCATAATATGTAACTTCAAGAAATTAAATATAAAATAACCTTAAAATGCCAAGTATTTCCTTTTATGTTTAAAAATGGAACAGCAGCAACAAGAAAAAGGGACACAATAGACTTTATGCGTCGCAGTGAGGTTTTTAACCACTCCAAACCTTTTTCTATTATTCTTTACAGCTTACGGTTATAGAAGATCAATCAAAACTTGAAAACTTTCATTAGCTCAGGTACATTTTTAGAAATATTCACACTATTGTGGAATAATATTTAAAATGAAGCTTGAGATCAGTAATTATGTTTTATTACTCTCGCAAAAAGTCGTAAATAGACTATTAGATATGTTACATTATGATACGAGTAATAATAAAATGAATGGTACTGAAATGAACCTAATTCAGTTTTTTATTCGATTTTCAGGAACGCAGAATATACACAACTTTCATCCATGGGTTTTTGTATCCTACCACTTATTTCTTTTGGTGTGGGTCATAGGAGGATTAGGTTATGTGATTATGATAATAGGTTTCATCACCAAAGGCATGAAGAGTCGGAAAATAGCACAAATTGAAAAATTACTGGCTCAAAAAGTCAAACAAACTCCTCTCAAAATACAAAAAGAATTAAGAAGTATGCTGCACGAGCTTCTCTTTATGAGAGTAAAACCAGTATATAAAGGAGAGTTTGAGTATACTCCAAAATATTTGGAGAGAAGTCAAAGCTGTCCTACTTTGACTATTTGGAGAAACAACGAATCGCCCACTATGGCTAGAAAACGCGCTATGTCAGAATGTTATAGATATAACGTACTAGATAGAATTCAATCTGAATCCGAACTAGATAAAATAGACAAAGAAAGAACGTTTAGACCCTCCGATGCTTTTAAGAAACAGAAAGATCTTCTACTTCGAGTCGTAGACGCTTTAAGTTTAGCATCTACTTCAAGCAAAAGTGATAGAGGCGTACATGGATTCAGTGACAACGAAATACTAGCTAGTGAAAGATCTATTTCGCATACACCTGTTCATCGACGAAGAGCAGTTAGTGATGTTAAACCACCGGGTTTGCACTTTGACGACGATTATACGAATACTTGGTATGGTAGTGACGCGTCGAGAGCTTTGAAAGCTTTTAAACGAAAAAGAGCTATGTCATTTGTTCCTATGCCAGCATCAAAAAAAGAAAAGAGCTCGTTAATCTACAGAATCCAAAATGTCTCTAATAGATTCAAAACAGTCGATATGGATGAAAATGACATTGAGAAACAAATTCTAGATGAACCTATTAACACGATATTTAATCCTAATCATGTTTCTTCGAATAGTAATTCTATTGATAACATCGATCAAAATGTGTTAGAACAAACATCCATAGCAGAATTCATTAGAGCTCTTAACGCTATTACTATTGACGAAGATACGGATCCGAAACCGAAAAGAAAAATCGGCATAGCCTCTTTAACGCCTCCTAAATATTCCCCTATATTTAAACCTCCAAATTATAGAAGAAATTCTTTAGTACCCCCTTCGAGGATTTCAGCGAAACCTAGACGATTCTCAATGACTCCAGTGGATGAACATATTTTGAGCTCACCACCGCCTTATACACCGATTTCTTCAGCTACGAACACCTCAACCGTATATAATATAAGTGAAGGTAGAAGATTTTCTGTTAGGCCTACACCTTCTTCTTATAATTACAGTCCGGTGAAAATACAAGTGAACAAAAGGAAATTTTCCAAACACGAAAAGGGAAGTTACGACTGATGAAATTAAAAATTTTGAAATAATTTATCATTATTGTCAATAGATATTAAACGTACAAAGCGTGGCTAAATTATACGGGGTGACGCAATATAACATCATCTTTTGAGAAGAGCTTACTACCATTGGGTAGGAACGCTCTGTAGTTTTAGTCACCATGAGTCACTTCGCGCATTTCACGTGAATTGTCATTCATAAATTGTTAGTAGATGATTATGCGCTACTGCAGATTAGATTAAACTTATTCAACGTTTAAATTTCCCTCCTAGAACATTTGGACAATTCGTGCGAGAAAATCCACGATTGTCTAGCTTCAAGACTTCGCCTGTCTTATCGTTACCGCGACGAAGTTTACAATGAATTTTGAAGTTTGATCTTAAACTGCACCAATACACGCTGCTAAAACAAAGATTGAAAGAATATGCCTTCAAAGAAAGGCAATGAAATTTTTGGTCGATTTTCAAATTTTCCTGGTATCATTTTTTCTGACGAGGCTCATCTCCATATCAATAGGTTCGTAAACCATCGTTACTGGAGCAGGAGGAGCCCGAATTTCATGCACCAAGGACCATTTGATAGTCCTAAATTAAAAGTGCAGGAGCAATCTCGGGAAATGGAGTGAGTCCTTTCAACCAGATGCATTTCAAATGACTCCATGCTGGTTGTGAAACATACGTTCCTAGGCAGACTTATTTCGAAAAGAGGTTGAATTAAATCGCCCCTTCGTAGTCCAGATTTGACGCCCTTCGACTTTATCTATGAGGATACCTCAAAAACAAAGTCTGTAATAATAATCCGAGAAACATCCAACTAGATTAGCATTACTGAAGAAAATTTGCAATAATTTCCGATGGTATTTTTTTCAAACTAAGCCTCAGTTATTTTGACTTTTTTGTTTTTATTTTAATATGCATATCTATTGCTTCACCCTGTAGAATAAACTCATTATTATGCGAACAATCTATTTTTTAAAATAATCCTGAATTAGGGCGATTCCCAATTATAATTAGGGTGAGACAAATCATAATTGAGTCACAAATTCGTTGTTTAATACATGCTGCTCGACCCTATATATAATGTATATATTATAATTAATAATTAAAGAATAATAAATATTTTTCAATGAACAATTTTTTTCTTTACATATAGTAATCACCTATTCCGACCGTTGCCGAAAATTAGGACAAGCTGTAGAGTCTCAAATCGATTAAAGCAGTGATTCCCAAAGTATTCCAGGTGCACTCCCAGGGGTCACGGGAAACTCTGCTACAGGAGTGTACTTAAGTTTCCATAGTTAGATCTGATTATTTGAATAGTCGGTAATACGGTGTAAATGTATCAACTAAAACTAGTAACAAGTATTTCGAAAGCGGTTTACGAGGAAAAGAGTTTGGAAACTTCTGGATTAAAGGATCTCCATTTTTACTAGCCCTAAACTGTCAGCTGTGGATTTGATTTTTCTTTAGGTTATCAACACTTTACTGCCTAATTGGCGGCAAATTTAAATCTTTTGGGACACTCTTTAAAATAGATTCTTTCACGTTTATTTTAGTATACATGTAAACTAGGGTTCCTACCTAATTTCACTATCATTGTCATTGACAGATCATTCAATAATTAATAAATTTGAGTTCAGTTGAAGCAAACATGTTTTTAATGCCTATGGTTACATATTACGATGAAATCAGAAAAGGTAAATAATTATAGAATAATGAATCATTTTTTGAAAATACCTTAATATTGGTGAACTTGGCAGCAAATTTTAATGAACAAGAGTGTAGACTACTAATGATATAAGGACCGCTTATACACTGACTTTTACAAACGTATATTTTCCGCGCGCACTCGATAAAACACTTTTGACATATCAAATGATGACAGATGACACGTATTAAAAATTTTGCTGTCGTGTTGGTGTTTACATTCTAAACGTCAATTATTTGATGAATTTTACTTTACAAATACCAGGGAAACTATGCAATGTTATATGAATAATTGATTCAATAAATATGACTAATCTTCAAGAAGTTCCAACTGAGGAATTACTTTCGTTTCAAGATTTTCCTAGCGTTCACACAGCGAGTGGTGATAATAGAACAATACCAATTTCAGAAGCACAAATAAATATTACTGACGATGTAGAGGGTAATATTCATTCTAGGAGCTCACAAGGACTGGGAGATGTGTCAAACGATCCAGCAGGTAGTTTTAGAGTTATAAAAACTTACAAGATCTTAATGAAATAAATTGTTATAGATCCTAAACCAGAAAAAGCTTTTTGGAGTTTAGAATATTACCAGAAATTCTTTGACGTAGATACTTCAGATGTAATTGAAAGGATCATGGCATCAATAACTCCCAAGTGGGATAACAGTCTTAAACATCATTTACGATCAAAACCCGACCTTTACGGACCATTTTGGATATCAGTTACCCTTATTTTTACCATAGCCATTGGAGGAAATATAGCAAATTATCTACAACACGCAAATTCACCTTACCATTGGAGATATGATTTTCATTTGGTATCATATTCAGCAACAGCGATCTTTCTCTATGTCACATTGGTGCCATTCTTATTATGGGCACTATTGAAATGGAGTGTTCACGTTCAAGATGTTGAAGGATTAGATGAACTCTCACCTGGAATATTGGAATTAATTTGTGTCTATGGTTATTCCTTATTCATATACATTCCAGTATCAATATTATGGTCCATTCAAATTAACATATTGCAATGGGTCTTATTGGCTTTTGGCACATTCATTTCCGGATCAGTATTATTACTAACTTTAATGCCAGCTTTGAGGTTTTCGGAAAAAAAGTATCTATTGATAATTTTGATAATCAGTTTTCACTTAATATTATCAGCGGGCTTCATGTTGTACTTTTTCCATGGTCCTAGCGATACCACTCCTGTTTCTAGTCCAGTAGCATTACCAACAAAAAACATAACTATATCAGCGTAATACAGTAATCCCCCCTTATAACACATCATATTCCTCCATTCTAATCCCCCATATTACACGTGAATTTCCCCATATAATGGGGAGATGTCCAACTTTATATTGCTGATACGTGTGCAAAGGGAGATTGTATTGAGATATATTGATTTTAAAAAAACCCAAGCAAAACATGTAAGTTTGAGAAAAAAAACACTCATCTCCTTTCACACTAATCATCAGCTGAAGATATTTCATCTAAATTTGGTAAAGTGTCCTGGATATTTCTTTCAGTAGGTAGATTCTCATAAAAGTTGTGAAATAGTTTGCGGTAGTTAACTCAAAATGCACTTTTCATGAAATTGTCTCTTTTTGCACGTACATGAGCGATATTGTACTTTAAAGAATTAAACTTGGTTTATATTTACTACTACTACTACTATTACTACTGTGGCCAATAAAATTCAAGTTTCCTCCGTAATTTTCTATCCTCAGCCATGTCTACGTCTCCACCAAATCTGTTTACATCCTCACCCACTTGGTCATTCCATTTTGCTCTTGGTCTTTCCAGTGGGCGCTTCTTTTCTGGTTGACCTCTCCATACTCTTCTTATTGTTGTCTCTTCATCCCTTACATGGCCCAGCCACCTAATTCTACTTTTTATCACAACACCAATATCTGGTCGTCTGTTGCTGTTCTTACTTAAATTCTTTGGTATCCCATAACGTTGAACATTGATTGATTGGGCACTGCAACTCCTCCCACTTTCATATGTTCAGTCATATTTTCATTTACCTCCTATCCCACTTTTCGCACTTCTTCTAAGTATACTTGTGCCAGTATTTTCAGGTCGCTCTCACTGTCCACCATAAGCTAAAATATTTATTTTCCCTCCAGTATTTGCTCCTCTTGGAATAGCTCCAGTTGCTTCCAAAGCTCTTTCTAGAGCAAGGTTGAACAGAAGGGGGGACAGCCCATCTCCTTGTCTTACTCCTGTGGTGATATCAAATGTATCTGTGAATTCTTTTTCTAGTCTGACCTAGTCTTATTATCTTTTCTGGTATGTTATTCTCTCTGAGCACATCCCATACTATTAGGCTATCATAAGCCTTCTCAAAGTCAATAAATAGTATAATAAACTTCTATCATGTTTCCAGTACTTTGAGGCCAGCCATAACTATTTGGTCATTAGTCGATTAATTATTGTAGTCTTAATACCATATTTAATTTAAGAAACAATTACTGTGTCGAAAGCTTTCGCTAAGTTTATGAATGTTGTAAATTAAAATCGATGTTTTTATAGATAAATTTGGTGATAAACGTTATAATGAATCACTTGTACTTTTATTTTTAACAAAACCAAACTGTTTCTTGGAGAAAATATTATTTATGCTTAACAATTTTTGTATTTTTTCAAAAATTTTTGCAAAATTTGATATTAGAGATATTGATCTGTAGTTTGTCGGCAGCTATTTGTTTCCTGATTTATGAAGGATACATAGTTCACACTATGAAAGTAACTGGAAATATTTTTATGAGTTCGTGGTTTGTAATGACTGCACAACTGATACCAGATTCAGTTTTGGTTAGAGAATTAGGTCGACAGATTTTTTTAAGCAAAATCATCAAAATTACACTGCTACATAAAAAAAATCATCTTTTTGTATAACAAGAAAAATTTATAAGGTCAACTACAGTGGAATCATTATTCGAATATTTTAAATGCAAATAATTTCATTGTTATGATTTTTTTTTTCAAAATGTAAATTTTCGACAAAAATTAGATTATATTCAATGTTGCCATATCACTATAAGTATTATTTTTTATACTTCGCAATAGGAATATCTTGTGATCATCAACAATAATTTACTACGATAGTTGGACACATTGGAAAATTATTTTTCTATTGTAAAAAAAATCTCTTTCATCATTTTTATCACTGAAAATAGTTGAATTTGTAGGAAAAATTTGATTAAAATAAATACAATAATGAAATAATACGAATTACGAAAATAGCCATTTATCACTTATACAAAATTGAATTGTTCAACTTATACATAGAAAACTGTAGTAGAGACACTGTACAATAATATTTGAATTTTTTTAGATAAAACGTTGAATATAACATAATCTCATTATAAAAATATGTAAAATGCCACTAAATATAAATATGGTGGATATTTTCAACAATTTAAACCGAACGGTACAACCAGGTCTTCTTTATGGTCAACTTTCATATCGTTTATGGTATTGGCTGCAGCGCTTACTACAGATGTTATCTGAAAAAATAATTTTTAATTAATGATACATTGTACTTGGAAATTATGGAATTTAGAGGTAAGAAAAATCGTCTTGAATTGGAGGAAAATTGAAAAAGGGTCCAACTGTAACCAGCAAATTATTTATCAAAGACTCTCCAAAATAGCGCTAGTATAGCAAGAGGAAATTAGCAGCATTAGTTAAACCTATATAATAGAATCTTTCATAAAAAAGTATCTGAAAAAACTTACCATCGTTAAATCATCGGTACTGATTGCTTCTGAATTTAGCACCTTATCCGGATTAGGTATATCTTGTAAAATACAATTCCATTTTTTACTATATTGTTGTTTATTGGCTGTAAGCACTTGCTGCACTTTAACATTGTAAATCTTCATTCGTTCTAAATACTCATGCTGCTGCAAATTATGAGAATCTAGGGCAGCTACATCAATTACATTTCTGAAATACAGAAATTATTTTTTCAAACCTCCGTTTTTATAAAAAAAATACGACACTAGTTAGTCAAGTTCTAATAGTGTACAACAGTTAACATATACTACAGTCCAAAAGTTTTGTCCCACCCTACAGTTTGTGTGATGCATAAGAAATACAATCTGTAATTGTTATATATTTAAATTTTTGATTCATCTATGTAACCCACTTTTGCTTTTATTATTTCTACTAATAATCATCATCTATTTGTTTCCATTCATTTTTCAGGATATTCCAAATACTGATTTCCGACTTTCCAGTCCAATTTGTCCCACAACTCAATCGGGTTGATGACATAGGACTTTGATGGTCAAATCAATACTTTCAGTACATTCTTTCTTCCCAATTATTTCTAATACTCTTTACACATCTTTGAGGGATGCTTGGAATTGTTGTCATGCTAGAAGATAAATGTTTAGACAGTAGCCAGAACGCAATACATTTTTCTAGCCTTTTTTCTTCAAAATCTCTCCAATTTTTACATCTCCAGTCGCCCTTCCTCCAAAACATCCCCAAACCATCACAGAGCTTATGCTGTGTATTACAATCAGGATTACGCATGGATCTGTACTTCCTTTGACATGTGCACAAACCCCCAAAACCCTCAAACTTTGCTTATCTCATAAAACTTTCTCCCACTCTTCATATGTCCACTTTTCATGTTCTCCAGCACACCACAACCTAATTTTTTTGACATCTTAAAAGATGTTTCTTCACTGTCATCCTTCCAATAAAGTAAATCTTCTTATGTAGAAGTACTCAAAGACAGCTCCCTAAACTCATCGATCTAAGCTGCTATAATGGTTGTCCTGAGGGTAGTCGATCTCATTGACTGTTCAATACATTACGATTATCTTCAGAGGCTGTGGTTGTAAGTTGGAATTTCTGGAACCATTGGTGAACACACCAACACTCATAATTACACTGTCTAACGAGCGTTTCGATAATCAAGTTATCATCTTCAGAGACTGACTAAATACTAAATTTTCCCACCAATAAACCTTACCCTGTAAGAATTATTTCCAGCAGGAAAACCTCCTTGGCGGGAATCTTTTCCTCATATATAACAAAAATTATGTGTAGATACTAATTTTAACACAGTAAAATACTCCTCTCAATTATTATGTACATATAAATGATAAAAATCAAAATAACTCGAACTGTTCAAAAGGGACACAAATGGAGATTATAACCACAAAATTCGCGGCAGACTAAGTCAAAGTTTGAGAGTTTGTAAACTAGTATAATAAATTTAAAATTTCAATATCCAAGTACCATAAAAATAGATATTTATATTATAATTTTTTATTACTCACGTAGCCGTTTCTTGTAGTATCCTATTCAGGGCAGATTGCTCATCAGTCTTTTTAGGTAAATTATTTGAATTTCTGCTTAAAATATCTTCACTAGAAACAAAGATTTTTGTGACCCTTTGATAAAATTAATCATTTTGCATACGTACTTATTTGCTCTTATATTATGAATATTTGTGTTTGATACTGGATCTACTAGCAGATGGGTCCTTTCGTTGGGTTCGCCTGACTAAAATATATAGAAGTCGTACTTAATATCGAAAATTTTCATACTACGAACTTACTTGAGAGGACGACTCATCCCTACAGAAAAAACTATAACAGCATCCCATTTTTAAATAAATGAATTCTGCTATTTCTCTCACTATACTAACCATGTAGGAAGTTGTATTATTTACACAGTTCAAATACTTTTGACTACTTATCGCATTTAAAATTCAGTTTATTTACTTCATTTAATGTACACATTAAATAATAATGTCAACATTATTTACTCCTCTCTATTATATGACAGATGACATCATTTGACGTTGCCATAGCTTAGACATTTCCAAATAATTACGTGTTTCCGATCTTTCACCATAAACATTATATCTCTATAACTTGATAATTTAAACGTTTAGAAAAAAATTCTAATAGCTGCAGATTGGATGTTGATAATCATGTAGTGAGTTGTGAGATTTATGTATAGCTTGTAATTTCATATAATATTTTTTAAATATAAGAAGGTATTTATGAATTCATTTAATAATGTTCGTGGCAACATTGTTTATACTATTATGTTTATTTAATACCTATACTCTATATTAGATGGCGCTTGTATTGAATTCCTTAATGATCCCGGAAATAATTCAAATTACAAGTTGCTATGGAAATATCAACATTGTTTAGATCATTATTTTCTTGGTATCCCATTTTTCGTAATTTCACAATGGATGATATTAAAGAAAATAGTATCCATCATATGACCGTTAAAATTTGTGAAGAATTGAATAAATCTCCACATTATAATAAATTATTTGAGGATATTCAGGTTGTACCATTAATAAATTGATAAAATGTACCTGCTACTACATTATTTATTTATTTAATTCATATTATGTTTGCTTTTGCATGGTTATAATTATATAAATATAAGATGATAAAATTTGAGCTTTGTATAACTAAATATTTATACGCGGTGTGGTTATATATATACTATAAAAAACATAGTTTTCTATACACTACAATACTACAAATACTGTGAATGTCATTTTGACATAATATTTGGGATAATCTAAATTTCGAATATACATTTTAGAAATTGGTGATAACACCTAGTGTAAAAGCTGAAGATTTTAAAAATTCTCTTCTGAAAGCGATGCAGGACAACGGTTTGGAAGCTCAATTGAAAAATACCATTTACAGATTTGTTAAGTCTAAGAAGAAAGAAGTAAATAGTTATGATGCTTTCTTCAGGTACTTTCTTTTTACAGATTTACTCAATAATTCAAAGTATTAGCACCTAATATGAAATATGAGTTGTTTCATTACTGCAGATAGATTTAATTAGAGTTAACTATACTTAAATCGAAATTACTTGAACGTCTTCGATCTACGTATACACTTAGAACACATGCAACGTTTTGAGCTTATTCAGAAAATCGCTTCAACGTATTTCAAAGTTCCAATAACGTCGTTGATGCTTGTTTCAAATTGGAATTAGATAAAAACTAAAAAGAATTCGAAAACAATTATTCAAAGTTGGAATTACACCAAAAGTACACGCCAGTTAAATAACTTGATTCACAACTTTGTAAAAACTATTTACTAACGAAAATATAAGTAAATAAAGTGGTGTCAATAATCTGACCACTATTATCGATGGATATCAAGACTATTAAGAATACTCTATGCGTGTATATGCTCACTTAAATACTATATATAAATAAGTTAATGGCACACATGGTTTAAAGGACATATGGGTTGGCTTAAGTAAGACGTTGGTCCCCGTCATGGGACTTTACGTTAATGGAGCATAAGATCAAAGACATATTGTATACCTTAATATATGGTTAACAGATCTTACATGGTTCACATCAAAAGTGGCGAGAAAATTCGCCGTTTTATATCACGTTTACGATTTTTGTTACGACAGAATACATTTTCGAAATATTGAATTTGAATTGAATTGAGTTAGAAGTGAAGACGGTGTCAGTTAACGTTTGGGTTGTTAAACCACTCGCGGTTCTTGAAAGCGCGAGCCATTGGGATGTTATAATAGACAAAAAGGTCGATTGATATCACGCTCTTAAGAGGAGATGTAATTTAATATTTGTTGAGGCATTAGCCAGGAATGTAGTTGTTTTCTCATGTTTAGTTCAGTTGAAAATTATTTCCTGATTGTTAAACACGTTATTTCATTTATTTTCTGCTCTTGAAAGGTTTTCGTGATGAGTGATACGAGCACACAAATACTTGTTGAGCCTACATAACTTTTTTCTTCAAGAAAAAATATTCCACTAATAGCCTCAACTTTTCTGGAGAGGAAAATTGAAAGTAATGAAGATATTCGAGAAAAGACACGATTTCAATCCAAATTCAGAACAATCGATTTATTATTATTACCACCAGCACCTGATGTTCTATTGAGATGTTCAAAAGTTTGTGTAGCGTGGCCAGTTATGTTTAAACGCAGGGTCAACAACTGATATAGATGTAAATCTAGAAATGAGTCCACTCGACGGTTTTTCAGCAACTAATACTGATAGAGAAGCTGAAGATATCGATAATGAATGAAAAAAAATTAAGATAGCCTTTTATTGAATATTGTGAATTATAGTTACGTGGAAAACCATGTAAAAAACGTGCCTATAAACGATAATATTTTCTGAGAAACTCTTCACGATTTACAAAAATTAGAAATACTACTAGATACATCTCCATTGAAACATAAATATTGATTTGGTACTTTCGATTTCCAGAAAATGCCAAATTCACTGGGACAAACGTATCCACAAATCATTAAATTCTATGTGTAACGAATTGGGTATAAATTTGGCGAAACCACGTACAACAAGTGACAAGGAAGAAATTTCAAATAAATGGACAGAGCTCAGCAATTACGAAGTAAGTAATTAATTATTTACGTAACAAGTGTGTGAAGTAATAGTAATCTTTTGTTTTTTTACGCACTAGTGTTAAAATTTCTTGTAATTAATATTTGGATAACAACTATATGTTTTTTCAATCAATTATACATTACTTTAAAGAAAATGATAGACAAAAAACCACGTGTACAACTCGTGGAGAAAGTATATGTATCAGTGGGTGTCTTGCTTAGGTTGATTTCTTGCTTTATATTTTAATAATTTCGTGTCAAAAAAGGCCACTTGGACTAAATGAGCTAGAACAATTAGCTGCGTTAGTGAAGACGATGATGTCGATTAAAGGAACGAAAACTGTAACGAAAGTAGTGAAAATGAAGATAAGCCAGTTAAAAACCATGTATAAGTTCTGAAAGTAACTACTTACCTCTAACAGAAAAAATTAACAATCTGATGATTCTATTGATAAATTCGAAACATCTGGTGAACAAGGAATGCAAGGATTCTAGATGGAATGCTAGAAGTGAAGCTTATATTCATTCAAACTGTGGGCTTAGGACATTAGAAGCTAGCCTGAAAAGTACCTGAAATGGTGGCTGGAGCACCTTACAAAGAACTCATCAACAAGAACTCCAAGGGGAACTTAGTTCACACTGGGTAATGACAGATAATTTGTCCCCGTGTGTCAAAAACATTTTACTCGGATTCTATTTTTGATAATTCTAGAACATACAAATCATATGTTAACTGTAAAGAGTTCCTTAATATGAAGATAAATCCTCTACAATTCCTCCAGCCACTATATTCATATGAAGTAACAATGAACAGGGAACGCTTCAAAGTTGCCAAATTACAGAGAAAAATGACTGACCCTTCTGGAATAGAAACCTGTGAAACTATTTATATACTTGGCACGTATATACCAGTAGACGACGAGTACTGATTTGAATATGTCAAATCTAACATTGCCTTCTTCAAATTTTGATATTTGAGTTGTTTACAGATACTTGCAACATTTATTTTGGTCAAAAAATGGAATTGACGTGTCCTAAACCAACCGAACAACTCGCTTCGACGTTTAGTGATGATGCACCATCTCTGAGCCTGCTTTCCGAATTCAATCGTGGTTGCACTTCGATGCTGTGACATACCATGAGATTGAGGCAAACTTGGGCATTAATTCCACTCGCATACGTTCAATATTACATGACCATTCGACTGCCAAAAAGATTCGTTCGCGTATAATTGGATGATGTTTCAAAAAAAGTTCTTGTTGATTGATGCAAAGAGATGCTGAAAAAATTCAATGGCGATGATTTAAAACACGTATAAAAGATCCTGACTGGCGATGAATCATCGTTCTTTGCAAATGGAGCCAAAACCAAACATCAATCGACTATATGGGCCTTTCAAGAAGAACTAAATCAAATAAAAATCGCTAGCTCATGAAGAATTTCGAAGAAAATGGTCTCCTGTTTTGTTCAGAATAACTGGACATGTCGCAACTTTAGAATGGTAAATTTTTAAAGGTAAACAAGCATTTGTTTGCCATAAATGTTCTCCACCTCGACAATGCGAACTCTTACAAGCACAAACGTTTTTGCACAACCAAAACATCGAATGGATGGGTCATCCTCCGTAGAGTCCTTGATTGGAACCCAATGATTTGTTCTAATTCTCGCAGATCGGACATAAATTGCGAAATCAACGTTTTTCTATACCTGAAGAAGTGGTTGATGCGTTTAAGTCACATGTTTTGGAGGTACCTCAATTGGAATGGAACAAAAGCTTCGACGATTGATTCAAACGCTTGCAAAAGTCATTGATCTTAGAGAATATTTTGAAAAAAATTCCCAATTTGTAGGTATCTGCAGATTCTAAATGAATCTAAATGGAGTATTATTTTGAATGAAAAATGTACAAATTGTCAATTTTTTTGATTTTCGAGCTTATTTCGAATAAATTTAGTCATAGTTTTGGGTAAACACAAGTCAACTCTTGAAATTTTTTTTATATAATGACGAACGAATCCAGGATAAACAAAAAGAACAAGGGGAGTAATCTACCCCAATAAAATGATTTGTAGGCACACAAAACGCTAGCCAAAATCCAAAATAATGATATGGAGTGGACCAAAATTGTTATAATAATAATCACACGTATTTCCACGTATTTTTTATGAGATATTTTAATTTTTTTCAGGTGAATATACAAAAATACAGACCAGTTTATGCACCAAAAGATTTCTTGGAAGTGCTGTTAAATTTGAAAGGACCTCCAGACGAGAAATGCACAGAGTACAGTTATATTTTATATTATTATTTTATGAAGCAAAAATAGGAAATTTGATATGTAAGGATATTCCTTTCCAAAGCCTAGTGATTTTTGAAAATATCGATTGAAATTCGAAAAATAATAAATGCAACAGACATGTACAAAAATCAATTACTCATTGTCATCAGTAGAATGAGTAATTAACCCATTAAAGCCCTAATTATTTTTCTTAAACAAAAATTATTGCTTATACATATTATTCATGATGCCCCCCTTAACAGAAAATAATCGATTTATTGCAAAAAATCCTTCGGGGGCCCAATCAAGAACAGTCATCCTTTGAGGACCCAGGGTTGATGTAATTTGTAATCATTTGCAATTTACTGTTTTTGAAACTTTTATTCATTATTTGCAAATTTTCTTGCGCTAAAATAATCAATACTTTTTTTTATTTATAATTTTTATTATGGTATTATGGAAATTTTGTAATAATCTCGTTTGCTGGAAAAAAATTTTGATTTCTTCAATTATAACGCAGTAAGTCGTCTTTTATCTTCACTTCCTTTGCGTATATTTTTACTTGCTGTATACGAGGATGGTTCCAAAAGCATCTGGCCCAATAAAGAAGACACAAAAATTTTGAAAAAAAATTTATTTGTCTAAAACGTAATATCCTTTCAGCTAGCAGTGATGTTCTATGAATTCGATACCTTTTTTATAATAAAAATCAAAATAGCCATTAACTACCGAGATCACCTCTTCATTGTCAAAAAATCTTTAACCGCTGAGCCGTTTTTTCAAGTCTTGGAACAGAAAGTGCTCCGAGGGGGTAACTTAAACTTCAATTCATTAATTTTGGGCACTGCAATGACGGATGTTTCAGCTGGTACATTGTCTTGATGAAATAACACTTTCTTCTTAGTCAAATGCGGTCATTTTTACTTGATTATTTAGTTCAAACGTCGAAATATGTTCGCATAATACTTGTCAATAAAAATTATCTCACACGCGTTTAAAAAAATCGACGCCATGACCTTACTTGCAGATGGTACGGTTTTTGCCTTCTTCAGAGCCGGTTCACCCTTTTCAGTCCACTGTTTTGATTGTTCTTTTGTTCCGGGTATGAAATGATGGACCCACGTTCCATTCATGGTTATGAAACGTCTCAAAAATTCTGTGAAACATCTTCACGAAAGCTGGTTTTGTTCCATCTTGCGTAGTTGACGATCATCCAGTGGATTTTCTTCAACATTTCTGGAGTCATCACCTCATTTGGTCGACCATAGCGAAGCTGGCATTCGCAGGTCGTACAGCCTCGTTTAAACTCTGCTCTCCAATATTTTACAATTGATAACTAAGGAGAAACCTCACACAGAATAGAATCTAGTTCAGCTTCTACGTATATTGGTTGAGCTATGGCTGACCGTTCACTATTGATGGCATTTCAAGCAACTACCACCATCTCTAGGTCAGACCAGGTACTTCTCAGATCATCCTCATACTAAGGATCCAATTTACGTTCTATTTTAACAATTTTTCAATTTATCAATGTAAATCTGATACAATAGCTGAAGATAATTCTTCATCGTCACAGTTTTCTTCGTCTGTCAATTCCTCTACTTCAGTGAGCAAAGCAATTACTGTTCACTTTCAGTCTCTGAAGACGATACCTTGGTTATCGAAACGCGCGTTAGACGTAGTGGTAATGTAAACAGTTTGTTCAGTATTCCTCTTCCTGAATATTCTCATCGCTATTTAACAGAACGTAGATTCATCAGAAAACAGAATTGTCTCTGCTATGTATTATGGGATCAGAGCCATGAGATGTAGAGTCTTGTAGAAAATATCTTCTACGTATTGTGCAGAGTTTATGTAAACAATCTACAACCGTAAAAGACGTTCGCACAGATTAATAAGAACCTTTCTCACCCTTATTTCCCTTGTTTTTAGGGAAAATTCAGGGTGGCAGTTCAGCCAAATTCCACTGAAAGTGAAAAATTTAGGAGATTTAGTGAGTAATAATTTTTTATAAATAATTTATTTCTTTAATTTCTTAGACCTTTTGATATGTTTATATTTCTAAATATTGTTGATTTTAGGTCTCTTTTCATTTAAAATTAAATAATTTTTTGGATATAGACTGAAAGAAGTCGTAATATCAAATTTTTATGTGTCTAAAAATTATAGAAGAAACTAATTTTGAATGAAAAGAGACCTAAAATCAAAAAATTTACCAGCATAATTAATTTATTTGGTACAAGGGATCATTGGAAATGTTTAAGAACAATTTGTATAAGGAAAAAATCATAAAATAGATTTACAAAGTTCGATTTTTTTATACGTTTCATAAAACAAATTTTGCGTATGAAATAAATTTGATTGCTTGGGGGCTCTGACAGTTACTCGACAATGGTACCTTCTTCTTAGATGTTTTTGCTTTTCCTTTTTCGATTCCTTTTGTTGAGGTGTATATTGAGGTCTGCATTGGAAATAATAATAAAATTGCTGGCAGCATTCTGTCCTCTTTCCAATCCTGTGTGATGAGTTTCCTGTTGCATAAACAGCTGCAACATCTTAAAATAGAGATAAACAGCTTCAACATCTTCAAATAGCGATAAATTTTGAAAACTTCGTTATCTTCGTAACTGTATCACCAATTGTCATAATTGCAGTGTGTGGATACTAAACTTTGTTTTGACTGACAGTACTTAAACATAAACGAGAGTTGCTGAGTCTCAAACCCAATTGCTTTCTCTTGGTTAGTATGTGCTCCAAAATATTACAGTTGGACAGGTACCTCTACCTTGGATTTAGGTAACATGAACAGCTTTATTTTCATTCACTTTTCTTCTACAATTTTCTAGTCACAAGAAAATGGCGTCCAAGTTTGACTCCAAGATATGAGAGGACATAGCTGGGTCCTGGTGAGAAGGTAGCGCAGCAGTGACATCTAATTATGTTGTTGTGTATGGGGATATCAGCAGTGTACCTAAGTGTACCTGGACCAAGTGCACTTCCCTGTGGAACTCCTGACACAATTGGATGTACAGTGGTGATGTAATTTTGGGTTTTGACTTGAAAGTGTCTGTTTTTAGGGTTTAGGAAAAGTTGCGCGAAAAGTATTTCCTGATTTTCCATGATGTTAAACAGTATTCTTTATCAAAAGACTTGTACACTTTTTTTTCTATGGGGGCATCCTTAAATCCAAATTAGTGGTTATGTATCAGTCTGCTGGCTTTAAGTGTCGGTTCTATTTTCTCAATCAGTAGTTTTTCTAGAAGTTTTGACGTATCGAAACTAATCAACAATCAACTGTATGGGTTTTCCAAGACGAGCGAAATAAAAAAAAAATGATTATATCGATTTCTGTTACAGAGAAGTTTTTATTCGGAGTTGTCCAGAGGGGAGCACATATTGACAGCTACAAACTCACTAATTATGACAAGTAGCTTCGCACTTTTCGAAGAAGAAAGAATAAGTTTGGGAGAGAAAGTACTTTCGAAAAATTACGCACCAATCGCGCAGGAAT
The DNA here is from genome assembly GCF_026250575.1 of Diorhabda carinulata. Taxonomy (NCBI): domain Eukaryota; kingdom Metazoa; phylum Arthropoda; class Insecta; order Coleoptera; family Chrysomelidae; genus Diorhabda; species Diorhabda carinulata. The sequence continues at coordinate 16,651,787 of NC_079461.1, forward strand.
TTTTGAAGAAAGGTTGTCCAAGATGCTTACGAGCCAAAATGTGGACTTTATTATTAGGATCCGATGTTAGAGATTATGTTAGTATTTTATTCCATTTTCTGAACATTATAAATTGATAATTTAGTAGATCATAGGTTGATAATTTTTTCCTGTATGTTGGAGTGGTGCCTACAGTGAGGAGATGACTGTGGATATTGATCTTGAACTTCTGCCATACAAAAGGCACTTCAATGTAGAGAAGATTCGAAAATTTCCAAATGCACGACTTTTGAAAATAAAAAAACCAAGTAGGACTGGATACTAATACTAATACCAATACCAATACCAATACCAATACCAATACCAATACCAATACCAATACCAATACCAATACCAATACCAATACCAATACCAATACCAATACCAATACCAATACCAATACCAATACCAATACCAATACCAATACCAATACCAATACCAATACCAATACCAATACCAATACCAATACCAATACCAATACCAATACCAATACCAATACCAATACCAATACCAATACCAATACCAATACCAATACCAATACCAATACCAATACCAATACCAATACCAATACCAATACCAATACCAATACCAATACCAATACCAATACCAATACCAATACCAATACCAATACCAATACCAATACCAATACCAATACCAATACCAATACCAATACCAATACCAATACCAATACCAATACCAATACCAATACCAATACCAATACCAATACCAATACCAATACCAATACCAATACCAATACCAATACCAATACCAATACCAATACCAATACCAATACCAATACCAATACCAATACCAATACCAATACCAATACCAATACCAATACCAATACCAATACCAATACCAATACCAATACCAATACCAATACCAATACCAATACCAATACCAATACCAATACCAATACCAATACCAATACCAATACCAATACCAATACCAATACCAATACCAATACCAATACCAATACCAATACCAATACCAATACCAATACCAATACCAATACCAATACCAATACCAATACCAATACCAATACCAATACCAATACCAATACCAATACCAATACCAATACCAATACCAATACCAATACCAATACCAATACCAATACCAATACCAATACCAATACCAATACCAATACCAATACCAATACCAATACCAATACCAATACCAATACCAATACCAATACCAATACCAATACCAATACCAATACCAATACCAATACCAATACCAATACCAATACCAATACCAATACCAATACCAATACCAATACCAATACCAATACCAATACCAATACCAATACCAATACCAATACCAATACCAATACCAATACCAATACCAATACCAATACCAATACCAATACCAATACCAATACCAATACCAATACCAATACCAATACCAATACCAATACCAATACCAATACCAATACCAATACCAATACCAATACCAATACCAATACCAATACCAATACCAATACCAATACCAATACCAATACCAATACCAATACCAATACCAATACCAATACCAATACCAATACCAATACCAATACCAATACCAATACCAATACCAATACCAATACCAATACCAATACCAATACCAATACCAATACCAATACCAATACCAATACCAATACCAATACCAATACCAATACCAATACCAATACCAATACCAATACCAATACCAATACCAATACCAATACCAATACCAATACCAATACCAATACCAATACCAATACCAATACCAATACCAATACCAATACCAATACCAATACCAATACCAATACCAATACCAATACCAATACCAATACCAATACCAATACCAATACCAATACCAATACCAATACCAATACCAATACCAATACCAATACCAATACCAATACCAATACCAATACCAATACCAATACCAATACCAATACCAATACCAATACCAATACCAATACCAATACCAATACCAATACCAATACCAATACCAATACCAATACCAATACCAATACCAATACCAATACCAATACCAATACCAAATACCAATACCAATACCAATACCAATACCAATACCAATACCAATACCAATACCAATACCAATACCAATACCAATACCAATACCAATACCAAAACCAATACCAATACCAATACCAATACTAATGCAAATACTAATACTTATACTAATACTAATACTAATTTTGATGTTTGTTTTGATTTATGGCATAACAAGATTGAAACAACCTTAAGCCACAAAATTAAACTTAAAAACAAAGTATGTCTTCTCGTTGTCTCTCTTGCACTGCGTTGGCATCGATTTAAAGCCGCTTAGGCTGGTCCATTAATTTCAATAAGTAGATGGGACACATTATTTGGGAATAGAAGGTGAATGATATATAAATGAAAAATATTAATTAACCAATATTTTTAAGGAGCTGAAGTATTTTCAGATGTTGAAAGATCACGTACTTCAGTATGATTTAATAATAGATAAATTGATAATAAAAGATATCACATTGACTGCTTCAAACGATGATCAATATTTCGTGTTCGAGGATGTACTCTACCAAGTAAGTTGTATCTCAATAGTTATTTTCCGTTCATTTCCATAATTTTTTCCAATATCATGGAAGGTAGCTCAAATTATAACTCAGTAGTTTTAATACAAAGTTTAGGAGTTTAAAAATAGGTCGTGATGATACAAGATCAAAATGGCTGCGTAAACAAACGATTATTCCAAAGTGATCATCTCGAAAACCAAGATGCTGTCGTCAACCGGATAGACAATATGGTAAAGTGCTGTATGAGAAATATAAAGAAAAAAACAAAATTCGCTGATGAAGTTTTGATCTGGTGTGCGATTTCAGCAAGAGCGATATTCAGATCTTACTTGGGTCTGCAAGGAGAAAAGTTGAAGATTCTGACAGTTACATTAACCTAACGTTAATTAGATTTGTTGATTTGGTATGTCATCATCAAGTTGGGGAAGATATGATGTTTTGGACGGATTCAGCATCATGCTGTTATACCTACAACGGAAATCAAAATTGGTTACATCAAAACATATATTTTGTAAGAAACGTAACCTCACTAATTTACATAAGACCCGTTTAATTTCTGGGCACTTATCCCGCAAAGTGTATGATAGAGGGTGGTAAGGGGAAAATGAGGAATTGCTAGGGGGAATTTTTAGAAAAATGTGTAAAAATGAGTTAGATTTTTACGCCAAAACTATTGGGACATACTTTACTGACATCAAAGCGAGCTGAAGAAGTAAAATCTTATAAACTAATCAGTATTTCATCAACCATGTTCAAACTACTTGGAAAATTATTACTAGAAAAACTAGAACTAACTCTGAGGGCTAAATAATAAATATTTGACCATTTGTTTAGCTTCAGACCACAGCAAATTACCTTAGAAAAATTATATCGAATTACCAAAAGAAAAAACCATTTGAAAATGGAGAATACTATTCTGCAGTCTTTCTAGACATAGCACAAGTGTTTGAAAAGATCTGGAATGATGGTTTACTATACAGGGTGATCCTACACTACTATATGAAGTCCAGAGGCAGTTTATGCCCAATGGTTAATAATCCGTTACTTTTATCGGGACAACCTGTACATAGTAAAATTATTTATCCCGTCAAATACGTAATCACCGATAAAAATTTCGAATGTATAATTTAAAAAATATACTTAAATATCAATACTGATTTCGCAACTTTGAATGGTTATAACTCACATCATCTACTCACTTCCCAATTGATTGAATCAAGTTCCAGAACACCCTGTATAAGATCAGAAGAAACTTCCCAGATCAGTATTATCTTATCCTGAAATCCTATCTCTAGGTTGGACAATCAAAATTTGACTTCCGTTTCGAGAAATAGATCAGTTAATTCGTATCCAAGGTCATGTGTTTTGAAACTTTTCATTTTTCGTGCCATACGACCAGTAATGCTCGAAAAAGAGGCAAAGACAATGGACTGTGTCAAGAACATCGCGGTATAATTATTTTCGGAATAACTTCAGATCAAATGCTAAATTCATTTCTATCTATGTTAATGTCAAAAAAAAATGAAAATAAGTTGAAATTTTTTTAGGTTATGTTATGTTTTTCACGAGATTCGGAAGTTTTGAAAAATCTTCCGAGTCAACCAGCTTTTATGCAAGTTGTCGTTAAAGGAAAAACAGGAACTTCTGAAAATAACACTACCACCATAGTGTTTCCTCCAAGTGGAGTTATTCCTTTTCACGGGTTCTCAATGTATGGTATGTTTTTATATTTTAAAATAATCACTCTAAAAGAAAATAAAAGAGTACTCGGCCACCAGATCGGCAAAAACTACTGTATCTGTCACAATATGCGAGGATGGTCACAGAAGTACCTCTCTGGCCCAACAAAAATTTTGGAAAACTTTAATTTTCAACGTAATCTCCTTTTAGCTCCTTACACTTTTCCCAGCGGTGTTCAATAAAATCGATACCCTTTATATAATAACTCAAACTTATTAAACTTCATCTCTTCATTTCTGGAAAATCTTTGACCACCGAGCTATTTTTTCAAGTCTGGGAAGAGAAAATGCTCCGAAGGGGCTAAATCTGTCGAAAAGGGTGCATAATCTAGTAATTCAAGCTTTAATTCATCAACTTTGGCCATTCCAATAACGGATGTGTGAGATGATGCATTGTCTTGATGAAACAACACTTTCTTCTTCTTCGAATAACATCTATTGAAGACGATTACGATCGATAGTCATTTCTTGTTGACGTGGATTGAAGTCGAATGAAATCAATTCTTATATATTCATGTGAATTGCCATCTACTTTTGTCATATATTGCCGATTATCATCTATAGAAGGCGATTGAGGTCGATTCTCGATTTCTGATGTCTAATGACGTCATTTGTGGTCGTTTAAACTCTGCTATCCAATATTTTACTGTTGATTGATGTCCATTGACGTGAATTGAAGTCGGATCAAATCAATTCTTATATATTCATGTGAATTGGCATCTACTTTTGTCAGATATTGCCGATTATCATCCATAGAAGCCGATTGAGGTCGATTCTCGATTTCTGATGTCTAATGACGTCATTTGTGGTCGTTTAAACTCTGCTATCCAATATTTTATTGTTGATTGATGTCCATTGAAGTGGATTGAAGTCAAATCACATCAATTATTATATATTCATTTGTATTGGCATCTACTTTTGTCAGATATTGTCGATTATCATCCATTGAAGCAATTGAGGTCGATTATCGATTTCTGATGTCTATTAACGTCATTTGAGGTCGTCTTTCATTGACGATTTATAAAACGCCGCGATTGAATTTTCTTTTCTTTTCTTTGCACCCATCTACAGAAGCATTTTTTTGGGCGTGCTTTAAATTATGCGGTATCCAACGTTTACCATTAAAAATGTCAAAAACTATGATGGTAATGTCAAATGTGACATTTCACATCAACGTCACCATATTTCAAAACTTAAGTAGCAAACCTAGTATTATTTTTTCAGCTGCCCCATTCTGTTACATCTACGACAATCCAGTGGATTTATATTTTTCATTTAGAGCTTTCTACTTAAGGTATTGGCACAGACTGCATCGTGTTTGTGGGAAATCGCAAGGAATAGTTTCACTTTGCTTGCAATTCGAAAAGTTGTTGCAATGTTTCGATCCCCTGTTATGGAACCATTTCAAAAAATACAACATACCACCGTAAGTAATTAGAATAAGAAAAATCTAAGTTTCAATAATAAAATTCATTCGATTCTAATCAAATAACGTTATATAATATAATTCTATTAATGACATAACGACTAGTTAAAAAAAATACGTTGAATATATTATTTACCCACAATTACTGAAATGGAGGCTCTAAGCAATTCTATTCTCTAGATAAATCTACTGATACTTCATTGGTACTACTGATAAAGTAAGGTTAGAATGCTATGACGTAAGACAACGTAATATGTGCAGTTTAGACATAGAAAGTGTTTTTGGCAATACTTCTTAAGAGGCCGTTGAAAAAACAGTTAAAAAATGAGTAGAGGTCACAACTTTAAACAAAAAAAACAGCATAACACCATTATATAAGCTCAACAAGAAGATGTATCCAAGAAAGAGTTGCATCCCCACTTATATGGATCTTGGTAGAGGACGAAATCTTATGCGCACCAAAGTTGATGACATAATAATTTATACAAAAAGATTTTCGCAAAAGAATTGATTATATTAGAATGTAGTATCGATCATTGGTTCGGAATATCAACCCAGTAACCTTCCTCAAGAAGAAAAGACTCAATCTTAAACCAATCAATTTGGAGTGGTACTTCATTGAGTGTAAAAAAAAACAGGGACTCACTTTAGATATAAAACTCTTCTGGAACATAAGTAAGAGATAACCAGCGTGTATATATTTCGCTGAAACGATTCTTACAACTTTAAGAACATGATGTGGATGTCAAGCGTTAATAAAACCAAGCATCACGTATTGGGCAGTGATCTGGTGTCCTAGAAATGGTTCTGAAACCGCGAAGATCAATCTTCCGAAGTTGCAAAGAATGACCTGTTCATTTACAATAGGAGTCATGAGATCATGACCAATACTTCAATCAGAAGTGATACTAAATCTTCACTCGAATTGTAAGAATGCGGTGACTAAATCTTAGGACGAAATACCGCTTTGAGAAAGAGTTTATCTCAAAATTATAAATATTATGAGTGAGATCCAAAGATTGGATTATAAATTAACAGAAATACCATGAAATGGAATACGATTGGCTCCGAAATGGTATAGGACTGTACCAAGTATTTATTCAAACAGAAATATTTGCAATCGATTAATGTGTTCAGTTCAATTTTGAGAAGAATCATCATCGAAAGGATATTATCATTTTTTCCCGCCAAGCAGCCATTAATGACTTCTTGTACAGTTTTTTTTTGAGTACACAACATGACAAATTAACTAATGGAAAGTAACAAATGATACTGAATACACTATTTTCACTATCATTATACCAACACTCACAATTACACTGTCTGACTTCTTGCGTTTCGATAACCAAGTTATCATCTTCAAAGGCTGAAGGTAAACAATTAACTTGACTGAATTTTCATTGAATCCAGCGAAAAAAGCTCCTTGGAGAGAATCTTTACATTTATTCCTTAATAACTAAACTAAAGAGGAATTGGCTCTTTGTCCCTATTCAAGGTTTTCTTACATTTAGTAATGCTCTCAAATGCATCCAACATCCGCTGGATTTAATTTTCGCCGGAGAAGGTTTATCAGTATGAAAATTTATTCAAGTTAATAGTTTACCTTCAGTCTCTGAGTATGATAAATTAGTTATCGACACGCGCGTCAGACAGTGTAATTGTGAGTGGTGTAGTGATGGATAATTTCCATTTCCATTTCTACTGGTTTTAGATTGAGGTTGGTCATAAAATGGATAATGCGCGCATTCAGCGGCCATCTTCCTCCAGAGCAGCTCCTTTCGTTATGGGATTTGGTATTAGCATACGACTCACTAGAAATTGTATCACTTTTAGCAGTCGCCATATTGATATTTCGCAGGGACAATTTAATGAAAGTATCTACATTACAAAATATCGAAGCCGTACTAGCGGATCTTTCGAGCATAGCGGTTGTACCGTTATTGCAAATGGCGCTTATGAAGGACGTTTAAAACGTGATTTGATATCTTAATGTTGATTGTGAGCGAGAACGCAGGAATTTAGTTTTTAGATCACACTGTAGCTAAGAATCATATTTTTTCAAAAGTCAATCATTTCATTGTAATTTGCTTGATTTTTTATATATGCGAATGTAAAATTATTTATAATCATCTAAAATTTCATTTTATTCAGAAAAATATAGACAGAGATTTTTCTTTTATTATTATTCAATTACTCCAACACAGCTTTCGAGAAACATTTTCGTCTTCAGACACTGACGGTGAACTGAGAATGGAGAAGGTAAACTGAGTTTACTTTTTCAGTCTCTGAAGACGATAACTTGGTTATAGAAACGCACGTCGGACTCAAACAGTGTAATTGTAAGTGTTGGTGTAGCTGTAGTCTAAATAGTGTGTTCGGTATGAATATCACCAAGCAATACCATTGCTTCTTGATGAAAAAAATTCTATACAAGCTCAGCAATGTCTTGGAAAGTATCATCCATACTCTGCTCATTGCTGAATTTAAATGATGGTGAACATTATGGTTGTCGTTATTCCAGAAAACACTAACAAAGTCGTAGTGTTTAGAATTAAGCATGAACATTTGACCATGAGAAAGCTTATTACAAATTGGATGACGCGTTTATTCGCAGCCGATCAAAAACAACAACGTGCTGATGATTCAGAGCAGGACTTGGTTCTGGATTCAAAACAATCATCATTTTAGTGGACTGCAGTCGGTGAACCACGTCCAAAGGTACAACAGTCAACTGGGAAGGTTGTAGCTTTCGTATTTTAGGATGCGCATGGAATATTGTTCATCTTTTATCTCCAAAAGAGAGAGACAATCAATAGCGAATACTACATTGAGTTTTTGGATCGTTTGAATGCAAAAATCAAAGAAAAACGGCCTCATATGTTGAAGAAAAAACTACTATTCCACCAAGACAATGTACCGATTCACAAGTCGATGGCAAAGATAGATAAATTGAACGAATTGCTTTCTAATCCACCGTATAGTTCAGATTTGGCTTCCAGCTGTAGCCTACTATGAGGCAAAAGACAAATTCTTTTACAAGTTCAGCATCGAGAAGTTTAAAAAGCGCTGGACTGATTGTTTACCTCTCGAATTAGATTACATTGATGAATTAAATCGACTTTTGTCCAAAAAAATGTTTTTCTTACTCAATCGCATGACTTATTGAGTAGTGTGTTATATCCAGATTTTTAAACTTTGTAAGTTTGTTAATATCAATCCTATCGACTTGAAATAAACACCATTATTCAATTGTATTTATTTGCGTTAAAAAAGAAAATCGGCAGTTGTAATATTGATATTAATATTGTTTCATTAGTAATCGTACAGTGTAGCCTTGCGATTTATTTATGGTTATCGCAAACGCCAGACGTACCAGAAATTGTAAACGTTTAAAATCGAATGGTATACCAGGGATCAAGACATCCTTTACTTTATATTATTATTGTTCCCTCAGTGACTTTATTTATCAAATTCCTCGACATCTCTATTTTTCGCCGTGAATATTGCTCGTTCGCCCAGCAAATTATGGTTATTGAACTGTTGTGCTACATCTAGGGAAACACGCTGAAGAAGCTCCTCTTTTGAGTCTGTGATGTAACAGAAATCTGTGGGTAATGTGATATCCACCGTGATGTCCAACAACTACTTTGTAAAGAGTCATTATCACAAGGGATCACCGATGTAAGGAAATTTCTTGCGCACGTAGCGGTAATCGTCACTCACAAAGATAGAAGGATGCGCTCTTTGTCTGAGGTTCGATCGAGGATCGATCGATCGACATATTAATCGATTGTCAAATGTCAAATATCAAATGTCAAATAATTCAAGACCAAAATCAACCAAATAGGTCCAGCCGTTCTCGTTTTTAAGCGAGACTAACGAACAGCAATTTAGTTTTATATATACAGATAGTTTACGATGTAAATTCCTCTTTACTGTGTTTATATTATAACAGAAATCTAATGTTGTCATGTTTTAATGCCACAAGCGCTACATTATATGAAATTATTTTATCAAAAGTTTGTTTTTCTACGGACCTACATAGAAATTAACTAACACATTATGTAATATTTAGTTTCTTAAAGATGCAATTATTATCTGAAATAATTGCTGATAGAATAGGGGAGTGGTTGTGCTTGTTATTTAAATATTTAAAGGGGCGTTAATCATAATATCCTGTAAGTTCTGAGAATCGACAGCACTATGTATGTATGAATAAATACAATATTCATATTGAATCAAAATGCCGTTTGTAGATGTCAGAGAGATCGTGAACCACAACATAAAAATCGTAACATTTTTAGGAATAATACCTCGAAAAATGGAACTTACGAAAAGTTTTTTTCTACATCTTTTACGTGTAATAATAACAGGTAGATTTTATTATAATAGTAAAAATTATAAATAATAAAACTTATTTCGCTATATGAGGTTGAAACGAAATCTGATGGTCACAATAATAATGATTCTTTTATCTATCGAAATCAATTTAATAAATGAAAGTTTCATAATTCTCAACCATAAGTTGTATGGAACACTAAAAACAGGTTTGGACAGGCCAAAAGCCCTCCGTATTATAGATAACATAGTCGTATCATAAGATTTTGTTCAAATTGCACCTATTTAATAACATTGGTTGAAAATTTTTGTTTTATTTTAATTCCAAGAAATTTCATTTAAAATTTTTAAAAGCCGCGTAAACACCAAGAAATCGATCCTTCAACAATTAGTAAGGAAACAACAATAATCAATTGTTTTGCTTGATTTTTTAAATGTATTAGATGGTCTTCAAACTAAACACTAATAAACATCTTAGTTTGCCCAATATATATGAGGTCTGGTAATTATATAACTAGACTGCGCACCTAGAGGGCGCCCTAGAGAGGTGGGTTAAAAAAGTATTGCGTTGTTTTTCAATTTCAAATTTCTCTTTAAATTAGAAAAAACTCCGACTGAGTGCTATAAATTGTTGCAAGAGGCCTATGGGGACAATTCTCTATCTCGTGAGCGTGTTTTTGAGTGGTGTGAGCGCTTTAGTGATGGCCGAGAGAGTACTGGAGACGACCAGCACCCAGGTCGCCCTGTGACTGTTTGAACTCTGGAAACAGTGACCAAAATCAACCAAATTGTGAATGCAGATCGTCGAATGAGCATCAGGATGATTGCCGAGACTGTAAACGCCGATAAAGAAAATTTACACGAGGAATTACACATGACAAAAGTCTGTGCGAAACTGAACTAGAATCTACACTGGGTGAGACAGCCATTAGATCCAATGGATAATCTGAGCGACTCAAGTTGAAAAAGAGCTTTCGAATGAACAACATATTTCTTCTTATGATTCTGAAGACCAAACTGAGGCAGGTCCAAGAAATTCGAAATCAACTACAACTAACACAAATATAAATAAAACTACAGAAATCTTGATAGAAAAAATTGCTCTCAAGGATAATATGAGCCCGATTGAAAATGAGGATCTAGAAGAATCAAGATAAAGGACTTTTTCTGACGAGAATTATAAACAACTAGGTGTAAAAAGTGATTTAGATTTATGTATTGAATGGAATGTAATTTTTCATATATTTTTTCATATATTTTCAGTCAACTATTTTTAGGGCTTCTTTTGGCAATGATTGTCATAGCTCAGCTAGCTAATTTCGTGATAAGTATTAATAAAAATCTTCAAGAAACGGTATCAGCTACTTATTTAATGGGTTCCAGCACATTTTCCGTCATAAAATCTTGGTCTGTATTTAAACATAGGAAGCAGCTTATGGCTTTGATAGGTAAATATTTTTTTATGTCAAAATTCAGGTGGAAGTGGAGGTTATAAATCTATAAGTCTCTATAAATGAGCCCGAATATTTGCTCTAAATACCACCATATTTCTTTTGGTTTTTATATCGTTACAAATATTTGGATTTTCTTAAGGAAAAATCGATTCCATTCACATACTTGATTTCGCCTGATCGATTTTGAAGCAGACATTGTTTATTTGACAGATTTGATCAAAACATTTAATGACGTCAACCTACAATAACACAGCATGAAATTAATGAAAAAGTGTAATTTCAGTTTTTTTTTTGGAAAATTTCCTCGTCATATCTTATGGAGAAAAGTTTAAGTGTCGTTACAAACTAATTACCAAAAAAATGAGTAGATTGAAAGATTGAATATCACGAAACGTGCATACCGAACTTAAATCAAATATTGATAATCAATGAATCCATCAAGTACATTCCTCTCATTAAAATTATAATTTTTGTAATTATTAAAGTTAGTTAAGTGATTGTGATTTATTTAAATAGATTAAGAACGTAAAAGACAGAGTTTATTAATTAATCCCACGAATATAATGAGTGCACATAAATACGAAAAACATTACATTGATGTCAGGTATGGGGTTTAGTAAATAAGTAGCCACATAAACACAGTCAACAGACTAAGTTACCTGAAAGTGACGAAAATATAAGCAGAAATGGAGAATCGCGAACTGGAAACGTCCGGTAAGAAGAGGGACTCAAAGTGACACTGGTAAGTGATGGATTTGATCCAGAAACTCATTTATTCAAAGACGAGTTTTCCGCTGTAATCTAGTCACTTTCTACTAAGATGGACTACCTACTTCTTGTCTTATATTAATGCGACTGTGAAGGACCATAAATGTCCCTTTTATACCAGAATTTATAGTTTTTATTGTATACGATAAGTTTTAGTACTCAAATGTGTTGTACACTGACCACTCCTAATGGGAACTAACCTCATAGTTAATTGATTCCAAGTGTCTCTTGGACTTTGAATTTAGAGATAAGTGGAGATTTTAAGTTTGATGGCATCGGATTTAAGCCTCGCGAAACTCCTTCAAGTGTGTGACCGTCGGCGAGGATCGACTTCACCTAGAGGTACAGGTAAACGTATAGCCTTATAGGATGACGATTACTAGTAAGTTAAATAAATTACTTCACACCTTTGTACAAAACTATTTATTAAACAAAAAAATTGAATAAATGAAGTGGTTCCAATAATATGATAAGCATTCTCGACGAACATAACACTATTAAGAACCCAGTATCCATGTACAAGCACCTTTAAGTACTAAATCTTATCGTATACAATAATTATAAAATGGATATTTTATATTGAAGTAACATCAATATAAAATTAAAAGTAAGTAATTGGAGATGATACTTTGGTTCAATAGTCTAGTAAAATACAATAAAAACTATAAATAATTATAAAACCAGTAGACAAGGAATATTTAAGGTCGTTCACAGTTACATTGATATAGGACAAAAATTAAGTAATTCGAGACGATAAGTCAATGGAGTTGTAGTACTTAATGGTAAATAAGGGACAGTTGGAATCACTTAACTATAAGATTGGTTCAAATTAGGAGTGGTCAGTGTACAAACTGCCTTAAGTACTAAATCTCATCGTATACAATAAAATCTATAAATAATTATAAAACCAATAGTCAAGGGACGTTTATGGTCGTTCACAGTTTTTTTTTTGGTATTTTCAGATACTCTAAATAGAGATGAATTCAAACCGAGGAATAAACGACAGAATCAAATTTTGATCGAATATATAAAAATTTCTAAATTTATAACGAAACTTTTAGCAAGTCTTGTCGCAATAACGGGATGCTTTTTCGTTTTACATCCTTTTACAGTTGAAGACGGGCCGTTTTTACCTTTACCAGCATATTTACCATTCAAAGCTGATAAATCACCTTATTTTGAAATGATATTTATTGGAGAAATAATTGGTATAGTAACCAGCGCGCTTTGCTATCTCGCTGTAGATGTTTTATTTTTAGGTAAGTTCTTCATTCAAGAAGGGAGACCCATTGAGTTGTTTATAGGGTGAAATGTGAACATTTTCACATGATTTTCTTCTATTGTACTCACACTATGTGATTCCACTTACTACTTCGTAAAAGATGAAAGATCAAAATATTGGAAGCCAAACAAAGATTTTTCCAGAGAAAGTTGATCCTCTGTAGTGCTGTGGTTATTTGTTTATGATTGCACTGCTTCGGGATGAAAAAAGAAGAGGGAGGGAGAGCTCCAGACAAAAAAGCTTGGGCAGAAACGATCAGTCTCAGCATTTTTGGAAATTGAAATATGAAGAATTTTCTTTAAAAATAATTATAGTGAAGGATCTACAGTACAAATTTTTTGATTAACTATTAATTACTAGAAAAACTCAATTGGGCTTGTTAATGTTGATGTATAAACTCATAACTTGACTTTTTTGTAACATTTTACAAAATCTAAGAACCAAATTATACATTTTATGAAAATCAAATTTTTAAAATCAGCTGATAGATTAGAAATTTTAAAGTTAGTTCACCCCTAATAAGCCCCCTAGAATGGTGTGATCGCCTTTTACGTAGAATCACTTAAAGACCTTAACAATCTTAAACAATGTGCCAAATTTAATATTTTTGAATTATGGAGTTGCAGAAAGATCAATTTTTTCCGAAATTTTTGGCTCAGATGGCAACTTGGTATAGGAGTAAATTGTCCCAAATTCGTCATATTTTGGACGCACTGCTTTGTATCAGTTCTTATGCGAGAACACCCTGTATATATTACCTTTTCTTCTAGGATTACTCACAGCAATGTGTGCACAGCTTGAGATACTGAATGATTCATTGCTGAACCTCGGTGCAGATACAGAAATTCAAAATAAAGCAGCGATCGATTATAAAAGAGAATCTGAAATGATGAGTATAGATCTGGTACGATGTATCAAACAACATCGATATATATTGCAGTAAGTAACGATTTTTCGAAACGATAAAAGAGTCAAAAATAAAAGCGTAGGCACATAATTTTGAAATTTTTTATAAACATACTCAGTGTATCCTCGTTTCCAATTTCGAAGTTATGAAGTTATTCAATATTTTGTATAAGGTTTCATTCAATAAGAGGGTTGCTACTTATGTTTCAATATAGACAAATTAAAAAAAATATTTATAATTGGATGAGACCTTTATTGTTTTTCAAAATGCGTTTGAACCAATTTCGATTGAGGTACGTCTAAAGCATGTAATTTGAACGCATCAACTGCTTCCTCAGGTGTAGAAAAAGTTAACCTCGCCATTTATTTTTGATCTGCGGGAATTAGAAGACATCATTGGGTTCCAAGCAAGGACTGTACGAAGTATGACCCAATAATCAATGTTTTGGCTCTTCAAAAACGTTTTTATTGAGGTGGAGAACACTTATGGCAAACAAATGCAGTATAGAATTGACCGTTCTAAGTTTTAATGGATTGGTGTAGATATGTACAACCATTTTTAAAAAATAAGCGACCCTTTGCTTCGAAGTGCTCCGTGTATATACATATTTTGTACGACCTCTACGAAATTCATCCTGTAGCGAAATGCGATCACGATTGGATTCGGAAAACCAGCTCGAGATGATGTTTATTCACAAACCATTGCAGGAGCTACCAATGCATACTGAAAAAGTCACTGTTTGGTATGGATTATGGGCCGGTGACATCATCGGGCCGTACTTCTTCAAAAGCGACAATGGCCAGAATGTTACTGTGAATAGCGAGCGCTATCGTGTGATGATTGACGATTTTTTGGCCCAAAATAAAAGAATTGTACATGCCTGGCATGTGGTTCCAACAAGACGGTGCCACATGCCACACGGCACGTGAAACAATGACCAAATTGAAAACCGCCTTCGGTAAACAGTTCATCTCACGTTTGGCCGCCTAGATCGTCTGATTTAACGCCTTTGTACTATTTCTTGTGGAGCCATGTTAAGGCTAATGTCTTCAGGGATAGACCAGCAACGATTAACATACTGGAAGCTAATATTGATGTATTTATTCGTGAAATATCGAGCGATATGTTGAAGAGAGTGTCCCAAAATTGGACCTTGTGCATGGGCTATCTAAAGCGTAGCCGCGGTCAACATTTGCATGAAATTTTCTTCAACATTAAATTATACTGATCGTTTTATCGATTCCAATAAAAATTTCATCAGTTTTTTCAAATTTTTTGTGTTTTTTATTTAAATAAAATCCTGAATATTACGAACTGAAATAAAACTTGTATCATATTTCAACCATAGTCTTATTTATCATTTATTTGGTTTTCTAGGTTTGTGAATAAAATTCAATCTAGATTTTCTGTGGTTACATTTGGACAATTTATGTTAAGCGTCCTCGTCCTCTGCACAACATTGTATGAATTATCATTGGTAAGCAAAATGCAGGATAAATTTTAGTTTGTGGGGGCTCTTCATAACGTGCTGTAACCACTTCCCCGGCTAGCTAGAGATTCTTCCTCAGGAAGTGATATTCAACCTCAGTTAAAGTATATAAATAACTGGTACTTAGATGGGGCGAATAATTGATATTAAACTGGACGCCTCCAACTTTTTAACGAACTACGTTAAGAGTAAATGAAAAAGTTGGAAAAGCTAGAAACATCTTATGAATTTAATTAATAATAAAAATTGGACAAGCTAAAACTACCTACGGACACGATCCTCCAAATTAATGCTTATTACTGTGAACAATAAAAAAAGTTTCAGTAACAAATAAAATTATTGGAAAAATAAGAAACTCGAATTAACTGAATTTTCAAAAGAGCACAACAAATAAAAGCAACAATTAAAAACAACTCAGATTTCAACTCTAAAGATAAGACTGGGACTTGTATGTATATGGAAATCCAGGATCGTTGCAGCCCTCAACTAAATTCCCAGTTATTGCGAATGGAATTGAATTGGTTGTTTGTGATACACTGCTTGGATCCTTTAGCTGTGGTTGAACAAAAAAAAATAAGGAAGGGAAGGGGAATACATGTGGAAATTACTAAAGAAGGAACGAGTAGGTAGAATAGATTTGAATAAAAAGGAGCTTATGATATAATAAAAAAAACTGAAATACTCTAAAATATTACAAAACAGGAATACCTCGGCGTAGCGTAGACTAAAAAGTGAATAAATATGCGTCTACCAGGAGATTTTGACGATTTGACGTTCAGGAGGGCATCAAAAAACAACAACCGCTAAAAATGAACGTATTCCAGTGATCAATAAGCGTAGTACTTTCACAATGTAAAGGAGATTGAGAGAAGCTGGCTTCTTGAAAAGGTTGAAGTGAAGAATCTTCTTCTAAAACGTCAAAATAAAATTAAGAGGCTGAAAATTGGCCAAAGAACATTAGAATTGGACTTATGAAGAGTGGGAGAGAGTTTTAGGAAGTGTTTGTGCGCAGGTCAAATGAAGAACGGTTGTTTTGGAGGAAGGACGACTGGAGAGCCGGTAAATATTAAAGAAAAATATAATGCGTTCTGGTTAGCACCTGATCGACAGAAAATTGATCTTCCTGCATAACAACGATCCCAAGCATTGCTCGAATCTGTGCAGAGTATTTGAAGGAATTGGAAAGGAAGAATGAAGTTTAAGTAATGATTGACAGTCGCCAGTTCTCAACCCTATTGAGTTGTGGGACAAATATTGCACAGGGAAGCTAGAAAACAATTATGCAATATCAAAAAATGAATGGGAATAAATTATTATCACTAAATTCTTATTTATTTAATTATAATTTTGAAAATATTGATATCAAATTTGATCTCATTGTTTTTGTTTGTTTTGTATCACTCAAACTATAGGATGGTAGAAAACTTATGACCGGTAGTGTATTTTATGAATACATCCTGATAGATTTAATTTTTTTTTTTATTTTTTCTTTAAGCTCAGTCAATTGGATTTCTATTTGGGTTACATGATCATTTATCTATTACTCTTATTATCAGATATATTCCTACCATGTTATCTGGGTAGCGCAGTTTTTCTTAAGGTAAGTTTACACGAAGAGCAATCGGATGGCGTACCTGACATTAAAACAAAACACCCGCGCGTACTGAAACTGGAATGAAAATTGAGTTTTCACCCTAATGGGAATCATGCAAATATTTTTATTTTGAAGAATTCCATGTAAAATAAACCTCAAATATGTCAAAAATTTATTAATTGACTCTTAGTTAACGTTCTAAAACTGAACTTTCGTTCCGATGAAGTCATTTCTGTCTCTCAGTAGTCGTACTTTGATTTTGAATGAAAATTTAGAATAAACCATCCGTCAACATCAGGTGATGAACATTCTAAAATATTCCGAAAAAAAGCCGTGTTCACTTGAGTTTTGTGCCAATTTGTCCATCTACTCTAACAAAGTTTCCATATAAATTGTTTTTGACTACACTATCTGACCCAAAAAAAAGCTACCAAGAGATATTACCAAAGCTTTTTTCGATTTTGTGACTCACAATCATGTCAACACCAAGTGTTGGGAAAATCCTCGAGTCTGCTTGATAAACCCAACCTCCATTTTATTGTGAAAATGCTGTTTTCAATCCCATAAAATAATATTCAATTTCACAACCATATCTTCAAATAAATTGTTGAAAGTTTTGTTGATAGTTATTTCTTAAGGTTGATGCATAAATTTGACTTTCCATTTGCCGTTGCCGTTGACGTTTGCTGTTATAGTTCATCCAATGTCAATTGCAGAAGTTATACGAGGAACGATCAATATTTCATAAATACGAACGTCACCCAGAGATATTCAATACCTACCTTAAAATCTAGTTTGACCTCATTCATTTTAAAGGTTTTTGAAAAGTGTTTATAGTTAATGGATCTAGAGTAGTCCTTGAGGGGTTTCTACTCAGACTGAGCGATTTTTAGGACAGATTTCATTTAATCCCATACGATATTAATATGATTACTATTAATTGATAATATATCATATTTTACTCTTTTTAGCATCAAAAATTAACCAACTCTGCTTATCACTGTGAATGGATAAATACAGATGAAAAGTTTAAAAAGAATTTGTTATATTTCTTGACTATATCGCAAAAGGATCTTAAAATTAGTGCAGGTGGTTATGTAACTTTGTCTATTGATACGTTCATTACAGTAAGTTGTTAACTTAGATCGAATAAGACTCACTTTTTTGCTTTACAAAATCAATTTCTCACTATTTCAGTCTGTGATAAAGTTAGAAAGAAATAAGAAATACCACATTGCAGGGTGACTTTTTTTCAATAAAAAAGGTCCCTAACTTTTTTGCGAAAGTTATAGTTTTCTCGGAAAAAATTCGTAAATCTATCAAGTCGTTTTTTTATAAATACTTCCTATAGACCCTAAAATTATCAATTTTCATGGAATTATTCATAAAATTACTTCCGTAGAAATAAATATTTCTCTTTTTTTTTTAAGCAAACAATTGAGAATTTTGAGAAAATTTTGAATTTTCCGAAAAAAATGTTTATATCGGAATCTGATTTTTACTCTCAGATTCATCGTCACTTGACTTGACATTTGAGAGGGAAAATTTTTACTCTGGGTAGCGAGTTTTACAAGCTGAGGAATATAGCAACTGCCTCGTCTTCATCGAATTATATACTAACATTCGGGTCCATTGTATTTTGTACCTGTATACTTTCTCACCTTACCTCACATTCTATTCTTTGAACCACCTTGTATTATGTTAAAGCAGACCCGAATTTTATACCTAACCTTGAATGTGGTCCAATATATAACGTTGAAACAAGGCAATCAAAATCCAAATTCATTAACAATCCTGTAATTATTAATCCCTGTATTATACTTCAGTTATAACAATATTTGTAATCAGATATTCCACACCTATACGCACATTTCGCATTGAATCTCCTTGTAGTATAAGCCATACAATATTTCAGTTATAACGAATAAATATATGCACTTTTTGCATATAATCTCCCTGTATTATTTCATATTTTGTTATCAGATATTCCATACCTATATGCACATTCTCCAATAAACCCTGTATTATAAATTATACATTAGTTTAGCTATAACGAATAACTCATTTCGCAATGAATCTCCCTGTATTAAAAACCATAATATATTTCAGTTATAACGAATAGTACTTATTAACCATTTCTTACCTATGGATCTCCCTGTATTATAAGCCAAACTATATCCCACTTAAAAAGATCGAATAATTATACAATTAGCAATACCATAAATACATTTTTACATGAGAGATTTTGATTTAATAATTATTCAAATTAATTTTTATTTTTTGTAGATAATGAAATCGTCTATTTCTTATTTCACCTTTCTAAATAAGATGACCGACATTTAAAGTAAAAACAAAATATTATTTATAATTATCGCATTTTGCTTAAATAGTTTGTAGTAAATTATTAATTAACCAATAAATAGATATCAAAAAATAATAAGTATCTTTTTTTTATTTCAAGTATATAATTTTTGCTGGCTTAATTTGCTACGCATGCGCTACTCCAAATTGTTCATGCGCAGTCGGTGCTAGTGTCAGATGTCATTATTTTTTGTAGATTAACCAGATTTATTTCTGATTAGTATTACAGTCGAAACAATTTTAATTTTCGTAAACTTTTGTCCTATTTTTATTCCAAACAATGCTTACTGCAGCATGTTCGAAATATTAAATGCACGGTTGCCATATGTTAATATAATTTAAAAATAAATTTTCCTTATATTAACATTCAATTATACAACAGGACTTTACTCGACAGTAGCGCCAACTGATAAACACTAAACCGGTAATCTTCACTGTATATAGACTAATTTTCAAATTCAAGGTCAAAAAGCGGGAAGTTTGAAATAAAACTGGTACAAATAGGAATTGTGTAAGCAGCAATAATTCGATTTTTTCATACAAATTTAAATAACTTATAACATAACAGATCACATATCTAATCTGTGTCTTCAGTTTCACCACTACGTATAATGAAAATCACGTAATTTAAAACCCCAATTACAAACATATTGTGATTGGTTGTAGATTAACGCCATCTTGCAATACGACTGTAGCGCTAACTGTCGATGATATTTCTAACTAATAGATTTCGTCGCAATGCGGTGATAGACAAATACAGTTCGCTATACACGAATTAATCATCGACTTACGTCAACAATATAGTTTTTATACATGTTGGGACAAAACAGTTTTCCCTGAGAAACATCGACTCGTTCTGTAGTTGTCCCGCCATTTCTATTTTGTTACCACATCATCTCGATTCCATGTTGGCGTGATACGAACCTGTATTGTGAATATAGTGACATTAAAAAATAATTTTATTAAAACTGAAAAGTTTAAGTGTTTGAAATTGAATATTTGAAAGTAAACGGACTATTTATCAGGTACTTTAATATTTTTACGTCAGATGACACCGGGGTGTCATATTTAATGTGTAAACCGTCCAATGGATATGTTAGAGTTTACTTTTGAAAATGGAAATTGGTAAGAAATTATATTTAACGATAGTGAAATTCTTGTGTTGTATCTGATATTTTTAGAAACTATAAGTAATTATGAAGAAAATAGAGAAAAACGCCTAAATAACACCATGGACGTAGATCTTCACACAAACGGTATTATTTACAATTAATACTTTGAGTGCATAACCTTAAAATTTTTATTTGTAATTCTAGACAAGGAATCTAATTTTCCTCCAAACAAAGTTTACGAGGACAATTCTGAAAGTTCAGGTATTATTATTTGATTTAGATTTTAAATGTTAGTAACGTATGTTTCACATTTTAGAAGCCAAAGGAACTGAAGGTATCAAAGAAGACAAAAGGGGTTCGTATATAACTTTAAATTAATTATTGTGTATATATTTAATCTAAACTTTAATATACGTATCTAACTGAAATTAATAATACACGGTTTTGATGACTTCAATGTTAATGTAACATTAAAATGATAAAACTAAAATTATTTTGATGAATAACCATACATAATTAATATAATTACATCCACCTCAACTTTGATTTATTCAATATCTACCTCATAAATATTGCAGGAGTGGTCTGAGAACATCTACTTTGTGAATTTCATTTTGTTTTCTCCAGGTATTTCTTGACCTGTGTCTGTCTCTTAGCCATAGACATATTCATTATGTTATCTTCCTTGCCGTTTCTGTAGGTTTCCTTTTCTGTGTGTCCTGCTCAAATTAGTCTTTGGGCTTTTATATCCTTATCATACTTTCTCCTCCCAGTTCTTCTCTTTATCTCTTGTAATATTTGGTCTGAGTATAGTTCTTTGTATTTTTCTCTCGATTATCTTCAGATCTTGTCCCTTTTTATTTATGAGAGAGTTTTTTTCATGGCTTATGGAATCTCTGGTCTTGTTAATGTTTTATGTTTCGAAATCGTCTTGATTTTAGGTATCTTTGAATTAGTTTATTTTTATAATTTTTGAAGATACTGAAAGTAGTCGCAACGTCAAAATTCATATCTGTCTTTTGAAAAATTATAAAAAAAAAACTAATTTCTAATGGTGTTGTGGGTTGTGAACTCAAAATAAAACTGTCCAAGAGAGATTTATAAACATAAAAAAGGTCTAAGAAATTAATGTTTTATATGTTTTTATTTTGTTATTTTTACTAATATTCTTGCTTTTAAGTAAATTTTCACTATTTCCAAATGTTTGATATTCTTTTTGTGTTCTTTCTCTTATTCTTTCTTTAGACATGTTATAATAATTGAACGAGGATACAGTTTCAAATACATTTTTTTGTGTCCTTGAAAAGTCCATTCCCCTTTCGTCCTCTATTTTCATGTTTTTGGTGTTTCTTGGTTCAATTCTAGACCGACTTTTTCTTGCTTCCATTTTTAGTTTGTTGATTGCCTTTATTAGTTTTTCTCCTATATTAGTCAATATTGTTACATCTTCTGCGTATGCTACAGCCTACATTTGATTCGTTATAATATTTTTATTATTTAATTTTGCTTTTCTCATTACTCTCATTTCTCTAAAATTACATTAAACAGGGTTGGAGAGATCTAGTCACCTTGTATAACTCCTTTGTTTATTTTTATTTCTTCTTTTTGTCGTTCCAGATTAGTTTCATTTACTTAAGATATTCGTAGTTTGAATATGGAACTAAATTAGTTGTTTAGAATTTGAAATTACTTAGTGAACAAAATCGTCATGATAAAAAAAAATAGTTGATCTATTCTT
This sequence comes from Diorhabda carinulata, assembly GCF_026250575.1. Classification (NCBI taxonomy): domain Eukaryota; kingdom Metazoa; phylum Arthropoda; class Insecta; order Coleoptera; family Chrysomelidae; genus Diorhabda; species Diorhabda carinulata. The sequence goes on from NC_079461.1 coordinate 16,674,558, forward strand.
CAATTTTCAGGTTCCTTCTTCCATATATTTCAGCATTTCGCTAAGATCCTCATGTTTTCTTGCTAAAATTGTTTTTTTTTTCAACATAGGCACTTGAATTACTGTCCTGTTTTGTCCCAAATTAGTGTTGCTTGTATTGTCCTTTCTTCATTTGCTGAACGTTGAGTTGTTTGCCAGTATATTGTAACTTCCTCTGTAACATATTGAACTAATCTGTCTTCGAATTATGTATTATAAATTTTTCTGTGTCCTTAGATGACCTATTCCTCTTTCGTCTCGTCTTGTTATCATCCTGTATATTGTATAGTTTCTTATTTTTCTTTTGTTCTTTTTAGAGTCCAAAATAATGGAAAGTGAAAGTGACGATGAATGCGAAGAAGAAGAAGAAGAACTACTATTGAGTCCAGCACATAGTGATTATGGTGGAGAACCATTGAGTCCTGTGAATAGAGACTTATTAGATAGTGACTGTGAAGGTGAAAAAGTTGATTTTGTTAGATCGACAGAAACTAGCGAAGACCAATTGTCTGAATCTGGGATGATTGAGAATTGTATACAAGAAGGATCAAGTGTGACAAAAGAAGATAAGACTGAAATTAATATAACTAAGGATCAATCTGAAGTTAGAAACAATATAAAAAATGATGCTACAAAGGTGGAACCTACCGTCACGAATGATGCTAGTGATGAAAATGAGATTAATAAAGATGACAACTGCAGTAACACAATTAACATAGAAACAGAAGAAGGTGGTAAAACAATAGATGAAGAAAAAATGGACTCACCGAGAGATACAGAAGTATCTGAAACTAGTGGAATAGAAGATGAAGATGAAATTGAAAAAGAAAAAAACAAAATAACAAATGAACAGTCAGAAGACAACAAAGAAAAAATCGAGGAGGAAAAAAATGCAGCTAAATTAGAAGATAGTGGTACAACAGAAGTAGTTGATGATGAAGAATCGAAAGAAGTCATCGAAGTTGAAACAGATGAAAAAAGTGATCTTGATAATAAAGATGACACAGAGAAAGATGAAGTGATTGAGATAAAAAATGCGGAAGACATGGATAGTACGGAAATTCCTGACGATTACTCTGGAAAATCACTTGAATGTGAAGAAAACAATTCGAAAAACGATGCCGATAAAAAGGAGAACAAGAAAAATACAAGCAAAGATGAATTCAAAACGAATTCTGATTCAAATAAAGATCACAATTTATCAAAATCCGAAGAAGAAAAACAAGGTTTGTTTTTTTTTATTATACTAATAAGATAAAGTAGAAACAGTGGAGGTCTTCCATCACCATTGTCATATGAATCAAATTAAAATTTTTGTCAACTCAGTAAAAATAATTGTTATGACTTATATTCCAAAGGTCGACCTTTTACCATGAATTTGTAATCCAAAAAGGAATTCAACATTTTCAATTGTTTATATTTTAATTTCAATCTTATTGAGTTGAAACGTTTTCACATAAAAATTCTTATATTTACAACGTTTAAATAATAGTTTTTGTTAAATCGTTCGAAGGGGGCGTTAATAATAAATATTGTTCCTACAGTTCTCGAAGTTGGAAATTTTGGAATCTTTTTCCAGATTCACAATATCTCAGATAGTTTTTTGATATAAGCAAAAAACCAAACCCCAAAAGCACTTGTTGCCTAGACTAATTAAGATTTTTCCTCCAGAATATGGAGATAGGAAAAAAAGTTTCTCAAGTGTAATAAAATTTTGTTGCTTTGTAAAAGACCGACATTTTTGACAATAATTTGACTTATCTTGAAACTAATTTTTTCTGATAGAGGAACTAAGTTACTGTAACTTGGATACTTTCTTGTAATTTAATTACCAGTTGCCGTTGCCCCCAGCTTTCATTTATTTCAATTTAATTAGGTGAAGAAGATGTTGATATGGATGAAGATTTTGATCCTTCTCTTTTGATGCCGGAACTATCTATGGAAGTTGATGAAGTACCGGTTATTACAAATAATGGTAAGTAAGATCACCAAGATTCTCAAAGTGCTTCGATTTTCGTTATTCATAAACATTTTCTTGTTTTTTTAGTCAGTATCTATTATTTACTTTTATAACAATTTGATATTGTTTTTTACTGCAGCAGTAAGGTAAGTAGAAGGTCCAAAAAGGGTCGAGGGTCTAGGGGAGCTTAGAATTCTTCAATCCCTTTATACACTTTTGGGTTTTTTTTTTCGAATTTTTATTTTTATCCCGTAACTAACTCCTTTTTTCCGCCTTTTTTATCTTTATCAAACGATTGTCATTGATATCAAATTTCTCCGGTTGGACGGTTTTGATTTTCTGGATTCTAGGAGGTTTTAGGATACTGAATAAGTCTAGCAACTATTTTCGAAATTTTGAGACTTGAAACTTAAAAAAATTTTGAAACGCGAATAGGTTAGGTTAACGGATAATATGTATGCTTCTTAGATAACAAAATACCTTCTTTCACTACTGAACGATATTAAAAGTCTTTTTGTTAACTTGAAATGAGCGATTGAATTGTAGTGATTTTACATTGTTTGTTTACAGACGCTCCTGCGCCCGAACATGAACTCAATAAAAGTCCATTGCAACTTTACGATCCGATTTTTTCTACGTTTGTCGACGAAATGACAGGCGCTGAAGGTAACAATAAATATTAAAAATCGCAAATTTTCTTTTGATAATTTTTTTATTTATTTTCAGTTGATTTTGATTTGACTGCAGAAGAACTCGAATTGAAAGCCAAAACGTACGGCGAAAGTAAGTTTTCAAAATTTTGTCCCATTATGTCCTACATTGACCTATCGGGACCAATCTTCAAAGTGTGCGCTATTTACTCTAATTTCAACTGATGTATTCAGAATTAACATTGGATCAAAAATTTTCCGGGAAATCCGGAGAAAATAAAAGATGATTTTTTTTGCAAAAATCGATTTCTTAAAACCCCACCCCTTATTGGCGCGAATTTAGGATATTATAATGAAAGTTGTATATAAACTATCCAAAACTGTTTTTTTCTCAAACCATGCAAGTAGAACTTCCAACAACTAGTTTAAAAACAGGGTATAACTCAATGTGTTATTTACAGCTTCTTGTATGTCATTAATAGTTCTGTTTGTACATATTCTCCAATTTCCTTCTGCTATTTTGATAGATATTTTTCTTTTCCGTATTTTTCTTCCTCAAATTTTTTTTCACAACGTCCATGCTTCAGTTGCAAAAAAACTGACAGTCTCACAATGCTTCCAATTTTTTTTCTCATTGTCCATGCTTCTGATGCAAAAAAAACTTGACAGTCTTACAAAGCTTACAATTTTTTTCTCATCGTACATGCTTTTGATGCAGAAAAAACTGCCGGTCTCATAATGCTTTAAAATTTTTTTCTCATCGTCAATGCTTCAGATGCAAAACAAACTGCCGGTCTCTCAATGCTTCCAATTTTTTTCTCATTTTTCATGCTTCTGATGGAAAAAAAACTGACAGTCTTGCAATGCTTCCAATTTTTTTTCTCATACTCCATGCTGCAAAAAAACTGACAGTCTCACAATGCTTTCAATTTTTTTCTCATCGTACATTTTTCTGATGCAGAAAAAACTGCGGGTCTCACAATGATCCATTTATTTATCATAGTCTATGCTTCTGATGCAGGAAAAACTGCCGGTCTCACAATGCTTTCAAATTTTTTTCTTATCGTCCATGCTGCTAAAAAACTGACAGGCTCACAATGCTTCCATTTTTTTTTCTTTTCGTCCATGCTTTGATACAGAAAAAACTGCCAGTCTTACAATACTTCCAATTTTTTTCTCATCGTCCATGCTTCAGATGCAGAAAAAACTGCCAGTCTCACAATTCTTAAATCCTTCTCTTGAAGGGTTTTTGTTTCTCAGTATTTGAAACTATAGTACTCAAAATCAATTTTTTTTGTAGTGTTATTGCAGCACAATTGTTCCATTTCCAAAATTTTCCCATGTTATGATTATATGTTTGTTATTGTAGAAAATCCAGTACAGTTGACAAAAATCCATTGTACGGCATGTAATATACACTTGGGCAGCGCCTTGGATGGCCAAGGCAACAGATTCGTTCATCCGTTATTGAAAGTCCTTATCTGTAAAAAATGTTTTCACTTTTACACCAGTGGAGAATTCGAAAAGGACGAAGACGGAAGCGAATTGTATTGTAGATGGTGTGGACAAGGCGGACAAGTTTTGTGCTGCTCTGCTTGTGAAATGGTATTTTGTAAGGTAAGATCCGACTCCAATTTTCATCTACCAATCAGTGATGTCTCAATTCATACAGTGTGAAACAACCAAAAGAGATTAAAAAGGTAACTTTGAACTCTCGGGGTCGAAGGATAATTGTTTTATTGAGGAAAACGATCGTAAAGTGAAAAATATTGTGAATGAATATGTACCTGTATTACGTATTTTTAAATGCGAGGGCACGTGGAGTGGTCGCCACACAATAATTTTTATTTTTTTTTTTTTCAGAAATGTATACGTATTAATTTTGACAGAAAAAAATTAACAGAAATTCAAAAAAGCGATGATTGGTTATGTTTCAAGTGCAATCCTTCACAGTTGATACATCTTAGAATTCACTGCGCCGAATTTATGGAATATGTGCAAAGAGAAATGAGGTAAAATGAAGTTGTCGTCCGTTAATAAATGTTTCTATTCTGCCCTATTACGATTTTATTGATAATTTTTATTTTAGAATGGTTAGTACTGCGCCAAACCCCGAAGCTTACATGAATACGGATCACTGCCATTGCTGTTTACCCCAAAAGAAAAAACAAGTAGAACCAATTCCTTCTAGTTCTACACAATCTAAAAAAAGGAAACGAACAACAGAAGAAGATCCCGATTATACTCCGGTGTTGGATAGAGATTCACCAACTCCTCTTCCAACTTCGATACCATCAAACAAAACTTCAGTTTTAACAGCAACAACTTCGTCAGTGTCAAAATCGCCGCAACTCAGGGTTGTCACGCCGCAGCAAGTTAACAGATCTAAAGTACAGGTCGTCAATACTTCTGGTAGGTCTCATTTTATCAAAAATGTGTTTTTCGTGATATAATTGAGGAAATTACATTTTCTATATGAAGAAAATATTTAAAACTTTATCAATATGGTCCAGGGTCGATAATTATTGAAACCGAAACTATGTCAATATAGACCAGGGTCGAAAACTATGTCAATATAGACCAAGATCGATCATTGTTGAAACCAAAACAATGTCAATATGGACTAGGATCGAACATTTTTGAAACCAAAACTATGTCAATATAGACTAGGGTCGAAAACTATGTCAATATAGATCAGGGTCTATTGGAAAAGAAGGAGAATATAGTAAAAATGAAAGGAAAAATGATTTATGGGCGATCTGAGGTCGAGAAGGAAAAGGGGGTGGGTTTTTAAGGGTAAAAAACGGTTTATCTCGATTTCCGGTAAAATTACAAGTCTTATGAAAAAAGTCAAATGATAAAGTTGTAGAAAATAAGAAGATCTACACTTTTGTATTCTCACTTTTTATACATAACCTCAAAATTTATGTGAAAAATTCATAAAGCCTAGTTTTTCGTTTTTTTATATGAAAATTTTGTAAAAACTTACCTTTTTATGTCCCATATACATTGTGATTTATTTGATTTGAAATATTCAATTTTTCACATTATTTTGACATAATATCGAAAAATCACCCTAATTTTCTCCCGTCAAATATTAACTTTTTTAAAAAAAAACTCATTGCTGTGCATTTGGCGCATTTATTTTTCACTGCTTCTAAACTTTATTGATGATTGTATGCAATATAAATTTATTTTTTTATAGCTATACGTCCCCAATCCAATTTTATTCGTGCTTCTCCAGTTAACGCTCGCGTGCAAACACCAACTCCAGTATTGTCTACCAGACAACCTGTACTGCGACCCATTCGTCCATCAACGACTACAAAACATGAATGGTTCGAAAAAACTGTACGGTCCTCGGCTCGTGTCAACTCCAACCTTTCTTATACGTTAACTCAACTCAACAGAGCGCAAGCAAATGCAACAAGTGTCGAATCGCTCGCTGTCGTACACAATAAATTACAAGAAATATTGAGTAGCTCTATCAATTCTCTTATACAAATTAGGAAGAATTTGAGAACGGAATTTATAGCAGGTATGTAAATTTATCGCAGTTCATTTCAAAACCCCATGAAATGGGAAATGAAGTAATCGAACATTACTATAAGTCACTTTAATATTGATATCTCCTTGAATCTGTGTCAAATCGAATATTTTGTTGTGTCTTCGTCCCAGTTATTAATTGGTAACGATAACAATTTTTATTAATTAACAATTGTATAAGTAAAGTAAATATGTAATTAGTTCGAATGATTGTGGTGAACAAATAAATATGTAATATTATAATAACTAGATCAATTATTATTTTAATGAAATTAAATATAAAATAGTATATATATACATATATATATATATATATATATATATATATATATATATATATATATATATATATATATATATATATATATATAAGTATAAAATAGTTTGAAATATTTTAATAAAAATATATTTTTTCAGGTATCAAGAACATCCGATTTCCTCCTAAAAACCCGCCGGCTTCCACAACTTCCAATACACCGCCTCCTCTACACCATAACGTTTCTTCAAGTAAAGACGACGATGACGTCATATTTATACCTTCGGATCCTACACCCTCAACCCTTACTTCTACTAGTAAAACCGCAACCGTTTCTTCAACTCCTAAAGCGATATATACTACCACCGCTTCCAAAGGAGGTTCAATAGTTTCTCAATCAACGTTAAGACTCCCAGAGGTTTCTATCTTGAAGAGAACTTCAGGAAGTACTTCTAGCATTACTACTATATCTAAAGCGGGATCTAGCGGCGTAACCAGAATAACTCCAAGTAAATCCGTCAACAAATTATCCAGCACAACTGACCTACAACCTAAAGGATTTTTAAGAGTGAAATCTTTTTCCGCATTGCAGAATGTTCCTGCCGAGTGTATAACAATTCCTGATGATCCTGCGGATGATGAGATCGTGGTAAGAGTCTGATCTGAATATGAGTTTGAAACAAATCGGATACAGTGTGTTTCATATTTCTTGACCGATGTCTAAAGATATCTAGAACGCATTTTTCCATAAACGTCTCTCTTCTTCTCTCTATGATACACAGATGCTTAATTCGCTTGTGCGTTCAATTACAAAACAGCCTCCTCAAGGAACCGTTAGACCTTGATGTTCTTCAGGGGGACCAGCGGCCGATTTTCTCGGGCGCATCCCCTTCATGAACAATTTTCTTTATGTAATTTATTTATTTTGTCACTAAATACGACAAAATTATGAAATTATGATTCTACTTTTCAGCCTGTAGTAGAAAAAGATCCTCTCGGTGACATTGACAGTATTACTGATGATACTTCGAATCGTATCAATGGTTTGGCTAATGGAGACCCGGATGAAGAGGTACGAAAAACGACCAATAACACTAATAAAGAAACAGCAGATGATCAACCGATCGAAGTAATAGCAGATGATGAAGAAGTTAAATCGGTTAAAAAAGCTAAAATAATGCTCGAACGTTCGAACGAAATCGACAAGTTAGTTAAGAATAAATATGGACTAGTTAATGGTGATACTGACGGAAGTATTGAAAAATAAAATTTAAATCAAATTTTTCTAGGCGAAATGTACAATAATACTAAGTATTATTCCTTCTTGTAACCACTTTAATCACCAACAAAAAAAATGATAGTTTGTGATTTATAATTTTCTGTTGTATATACTGTGTGTTTGGCGCATCGTGTGTCAAAATGAATCAAGACAGGAGGAATTTGCTACCCAATTAGCTACGATAACTTTTCCTTTGTCTTATTGAAACAAAAAACACCCAAATTCCCCAATATATCTTGAAATAGTATTGGGTATCGTTTCCAAATTTTGTTTTGTATTGAAATAAAGTTCTGATCTTTTCTATACGTTATTTTTATATTCTTGCGCTTGTATGTTTCCATCGCTGTAAAATCTGCCCAATGGCAAAAGAGAATGGTCGGAAACCAAAAACCGGCGTTCTATATTTTCGGAGACTTTTTCCTTACTTAATTGTTGCCATAAACTAATCAAAGTCAAATTTTTGTTTTGCCCTCCGCAGTTAATTGCGTACACTATCAAATTTTCCATAAAGGGATAGTGACTATCTAGTCACTTCCTCGGTGCGTCATATTTTCTGGTCTATATCTGCGTGAACTCTGACATTGTAGACCCGAGTTTTTTTTCTAAAGTAGAAATCAGACCCTGTGTTATAATTAGGAACAGATGAGGCCAAAAGATATCACGTTGGTTTTAGTTTGGCCTACTTAATTTTTTTCTCTTATTTGAATATTCAGAGTCGCACGTTTTGCATCCAATTTAACACTCTGACTGTCAGCATACTAAATTTTTGTTATTAATTGACCGACTAATATGCATATAGTCATTGGGCCATCAATGAAGTCGATTTCTTGATTATAATACTTTTAAAACACATTTTTTTAAATTTTAATGAGATTATAACAAAATAAAGGACGCGTTCATCTAGTCCTACGTCCAAAACTCGTCAATTTTGAACCTTATGGGTTCGTGACCACAAAACTTACCATTTTTTCCACAATGTTTGAAAATTTTAAACCATATCACTGTGCATGTCATCTTGGGTGTCCCAATAACTACGTTTTCCAGGGAGAATGTTATACACACTAAGAACAAAATTACAATAAAGCCATTCAGTTCCTGTTTGGATCAGCCTAGTTTTGCATAATCTCGTGTCTTTGTACGCGAATGTTGGAAAACATCTTCATCGAAAAATAGTCAAGCAACTCTACAGCAGACATATTATAATATTAATTGTAGTCTGGCTCGGAAAAGGATTTAGACGTAGGTTGAAGATCGCTAACAGTTCTTCAGTACTTAAACTTGAAAATACCTTTTTAATTTCCTCTTCCGATGGTGGCTTTGGTGCTGTTTGATCAACTTCTGTAATATATGGTTTTCCTTTAGTATTGATATGGTTGGTTATATCTTCTTCAGTAAGACCAATTCTATGTCTATCTGCTAATACAAATTCCGCTCCAGCCTCTATTTGGTGACCAGGAAGCCTAGTTACAATCATTGTAATCTTCATTTGTAAAATAACTGGTTCGGGGGGTTTAATATAATATTGAGTTTTCTGGTAGTTAATCAGAATATACAATTTGAACAGATTCCTTTAAACAAAAGCCGAAAAACTGTACATTTAGCAACACTTGGCCTTTATGGGTTGAATTGCAAATAACCTTGTAACATAGTATAGGGGCAAATGGGTAGTAGATTACTCTTCGACTGAGTAGAATAAAACCAAAGGAATGTTTTAACTTTTTGAAAAAGTAACAAAATAAACGAAAAGTGTTTTGACTGTACTCACTTTTTGGTAAATAACAATCACAATCTGTCATATTCGAGGTGACATGAATGGAAAATTCGCCTAGTGCTAAATAAAACTGTTAGGTGCTTTTTATTCAAAAATATAAAAACTTTAATTATCGTTTAAAAAGTGAAGTGTAAGAAAACAGAATATGTTTGTAAATTAGTTTGTAATCTGATATTTCGATATTGTTTTAATGTGAAAAAAATATCATTAATAAGTGGTAGGACAGTGTTATTGTATTGTTGAGTTACTTTTAAAAAGTTAGGAATATTTTTTTTTATTTTATAAAAAGAAATCACGTTTTATTTGTATACTGTAAATAGATTTTGCTACAGACTCGATTTTTATTTACTATTGTCGCTATTATGTGGATTACAACCCATTTCTGATGTTATTTTATGGACCTCAAACCTTATAACAACAGCAAGAGAATCTATAACATAGAAAATTTCTTACATCAAAGAATCAAATTTTAAAAACAAAAACAACGGCAAGAAATTCCACAGTACATCCGATGTCAATGCTTTGACCATAATAAGTCATACTGTTATCCTAAACCACGGTGTATCAAATGTCCCCGAAAAGACATACGTCGAATGTGTCTATTTTGTATATTATAAATTATGATCAGGAGATAAATTTCCTAGAACAAACGCAACTTTAATATGCTCAAAGTACAATCAAAAAATTTCACGCCTTTGCCGCGCGTTTCGATAACCAAGTTATCGTCTTTGGACACCAAGAAATTCCAAATTACTTGTGATAATCCCCACGTTAGAATTAACGAATATAAAATTCCACAAAGGGAAGAAGTCGAATATCTTGGAATCCATTTGGATTGGTGACTTTCTTGAAGGAAGTACCGCTTCACTAGATGAAAACATCTTTGGTGCAACATGCCAATACGCATTGGATGGAGTAATCGAAGTGAAGGTGAAAATAAAACACATTAACTGTGGTGTATAACTTGCTTTTCAAATATTTATTGTAAAAAAAAATAAATATAAAAACTATAAAAACAATTTACAACAGAAAATAGAAAGCAGTATCAATATTATAAAAGTTATTTTTAAGTTGAAAAGCTATAGATATATGTATATATATAAATTCTTATCTAAATAATTTCTATATTTTTCTAAAAATATAATGGCAGTATCACATATTATGTAGACATACGTCAAATATTGAAACGAAAAATTGGATTAAAATAATAATTTCGTAAAATGGTCGCATTGTCAAGAATTTCGATACCATGATACATCACTCGAATAAGTCATGTGATTGACACATAGCTGTCATTGTCAAATCCATATGACGTTTATTATGAAGTACCAACTTTCAAATGTAAAAGTTTCAATTCGATTAGTCACCAAAAAGTGACAGCCATGTGAAATAACTTTTGGTATTTTCAAAACAATGAATTCAAAATTAGATTGCTCCTTGATGAAAAAAAGGCGTGTGTGTGTGAATACAATAATTTTTCTTAAAAAAATACCCTAAAATTCTGAATTTTGGGGCATGTTTTCATTAAAAAAATATCTTGAACACGCAAAAATCCAATTTTTTTTCATATTATTCCTTAATATGATATATATTTCTTGGTTTTTATGACAAAATATCATAACTTCCGAATATTTTTGGTTTTATAACATTTTTTTTAGAAAAAAAAAACATTTTTTAGGCTATATTACATTTTTTCCTCGAAAAATGTAGGTTTGTTCCCATAATTTATTTTCAAAAAAATTTTTTGGTTTCCATCTTCAAATTTAATTTCATTTATTCACAACATTTTTACTTGAAAATCTCCCCAATATGGAAATATTTAGGTTGTTTTTTCAATTCATTCCTTAAAACGTTATATATTTCTCAAAATATAACAACTTTCAAAGATTTTTGGTTTCATAATAAGTTCGCAAAATGGCCCGGCCATGTGCAGCTACTATGGCGAATTCGCGCGGCCCTCTTCGGCAGCGTCTCTCACAATTTTTTATAAATGGCGGAAGCGCCTTTGATGTTTCCTTTTCGAACTTTTTATTTACAGTATTTCTTTTGAATAATTTCTAAAAAAGTCTATACGTTTCTTTTGTTTCTTTCCGTTTTAGAAAAATGTAGAAATTTATTTAGGTTTATAACTAATTTGTGTAAACGCAGTTAGTTTAGTTTTGACTGAATATTCGTAGTGAAAAGTAAGAATTTGTAAAAGTAATCGTAGAAAATTATTCAAGTGATATTTATAAGTAAATTATTATAAGTTAAGTGTAGTGTATAGTGTGTAAATAAATTAAGAACGTACAAAACAAAATCTATTTTTGACAAAAAAATGTTTTTTCTTAGTCACACGACTCATTGAGTGATGTATTACAATGATTTTTGTCCAATCACTTGATAAAGGACGTTTTTTTTTTGGTCGTCATCGATGACGAGAAGTAGACGTTTACTGATTACCGCCTCTTCGTTGCTTCCTAATAATCAGCGAGTACATACAAGAACTGAAACGTCATGAAAATTCAGTGAAACAAATAACGTGCCATATAAATAACACAACAATAGTTGTAACGAGTTTGTATGAAATACAATAAGCTCAAGAGATTCGGATATATTCGAAAAATTTAGAAAAATATGTAAATATATTTATATATTATATAAATATATATATTTTTAGTTGATTAATTTGTATGTTAACTTAATATCTAAAGTGGCCTTTCTTTGATTTACTGTTGTGGTAAACTCTAAGAGGAGTATAGTTTCCATTACCATTCATACCTATAAATAAAATAGAAATTACACGCTGCTACTTAAAGTAAAAAATAATTCAATAATTACCAAACAAATAATTTTTTTAAGTTGAAATTTAGTAAAAAAATTATTCCAAGAATCCTTCGGCTCTAGAGATAATAAGGATCCACATAAAATATTCAAATTATGGAAAATTTAATTTTCATATGGTACTTTCCGCTATGTTTCTAGTGTCATATATCAATCTAACATATTGGGCATTCTAAGAAAACAGTTGATCTAAGTCAAAATTGCGGCCGTGGGGGAAACAATTACTTTTCTCGTATGTACCTGTGTTAGTTTTTCTTGTTTTTCCGGTACAGAGGGTTGCTTTGTATTGTTTTATTATTTCATGATGTTAAAAGGACTCCATGACTACATTTTACAACTATTTCGGTGAAATTAATACAGCTGAAACCGAGTATTTTTGCATTTTTTAAAACTAGTCTGCAATTGAGATTTCAAGCAATTTATGAAATTTAGGACGTTTGTGCTTGAAATATTATTATTGTTACTTTGGGGTTTATTTCCATTATTATTTTCAAGTAAGGTTGGAAAGTGATAACCCAGTAATAGCTAGAAGGTACAAAGACAAACTTAATTTTTAGGAGGAGTTAACCCCTTTGCATTAGATGCAAATCGTTCAAGTCAGAATCTTACTCATTTTCCACAAGTTTCCAATATGTTTACCGCTTACCTATACTGGCCACAACACTGCATAGTGGACAAAAACCACTCCAACCACCCAAATCCACTTGCCGGGAGGAAATTTCGCACATCCTTTCATTCTTTAAGTAACAATTTCCCAACAAAACAATTAAATAAATTCAGAAACCTCAAAAACTTACGACCAAAACATTTGTTTACCCCACGGAGGAACATTTTTAAATAGACAATCTAACGAATCGTGTAAAAATCAGCAGATGCCTAATCAAAAATGACCGCCGTGGGGTACTTTACAGGGTACAACTTTTAGTTGTTTCTAATTAATTGGCTTCAGCTTTACCTTTGTCAATACACGATTTATTCAATATTTGAAGAGATTGAGACATCTCTCATATCTGTGGACAAGCTTTTCAATGCCCTCTTCAAAGAAAGTTGCCGCCAATAAATTCAAGTAGAGTACAAAACATGGCTCCCTTCATTATGCACATCATTACGGCCATCTTCAAACTTTTGACACCATTCACGCACAACACAAGAGCCTACAACGCTCGTCAGCTTTCTTCTGCCTGCACGGAGCGATCGGAGGTTGAGAAAAAAAATTGAACTCGTATTATACCGTTAAAGTTATTGATAAAATATTAAGCTCGTAGTTCATTTTACTCTTCATAACACTAGTAAACAGCTGATAATATAGGTTAAGGTTTTTAGTTAAAATAGCAGATTTGAAGAGTTCAACAAGGTTTAGTTTTAAGGATCATTTGACACATCGTCGAGAGTCAACTGCTATAGTAGATTTTGGTTGCTTTAAAGATGTACAGTTAGAAAAACTTTCTTAGGGGATAATTTAAGAATTTAGCCCGTCACTACAGTGATAAAAATTGTTTAGTGATTAATTTTTGATTTAAGCCTTTCTGTACTTACTGTGTACTAAAGATGGCGGAGGAGCTGGAGCTGGGGGAACATGAATAGGTGGAGCACATTTAGGTTTCATGTAGAAATGATATACAGTGAAGTATAAAATGGCTATAACTCCGGCTGCGATGCAAAAGTATTTATGAACATTTTGGAAATTGTATTCGGTGTTATAATCACTGAAAGCTAGACTTCCTAAGAGTGCTCCAAAACCACGTCCTAGAAAATGAATAAAGATGCATTAGTTTCAATATTATATCAACTGAATATTTATTTATATTTACCTAAACAAAAATGAGCAATAATTGGCAGTGCTTGTCCACAGGCGATGTATTTTCTAGGTACAAGATGTCTTAAATAGAGAACTACAGTTATGTACATAATATGCAGAGTGAAAATTTCCAACCATTCGCAAAGAAGTATGTACCAGGCATTTGTGATGAACATAAGACCTGAAATTTTATATAAAAATATTTAATTACAATATTAGGAATGAGAAAACGCGATTTTAACTTACCCAAATGATGACAAATATAATTGACGAAGCAAAAAATGAGAATATTATTGTGTCCACAAAAATCAACAATAAGCTCTGCAAATATCAGAAAAATTACTGCTGGAAGTGCTCCGACAAGAATACTAAGTCCAATTATCAGAGGTTCTCCGTATTGTTGTGTTACCACGATCCTAAAAACATAGATAAACATTTTCTAATAGAGTTATTATTTTTTTTCATCTTTTTATACCCGACGTATCAATCTTATTTTAGGAAAAAAATTATTTGGGTAAGTTTGGAACAGAGATCTTGAACACGTTCTCTGTCACCAGATTCATGCGCACTTTAAAATTGTGCGTTGATGAAACTATGGTGCAGCATTGCCAAAATTATCAGCTTTTCTTTAAAAACACCGTAAATTTGTGTCACTTTGATCCATTTTTTAAACTTTACATCGTTATAACTTTTGAACCAAATGTTATAAATGTTTGTTCTTGGTTTTATATTGTAAGTCTATATTAGTACTTTCAATTTTGAAATTTGCAAAAAGCCGAAGGATGTCTAAGTCCCCTTTTTTTAAAATTGCCCACGCAGGGATATAGGTGACTTTAGCCATGGTTATGATAGCCAAAAAGGTTTGTGTTATTTATAAGGCTTTTAGGCAGATAAACATAGTAATAATTAAAGGAACAAAATGTTTTATAATGATTTTAATTGCAAAATAAAAGAACATTATTTGGAAAAATAAAACATAAAAATTCTTTAGTAAAAAAATCGAGACTTTCCAAATTGTAGTTAGTACTAGCTAAGGAAGAAACCTCTTTTGGATGAAATAGGTTCCTCTATGACCTGCAAAATCTCTTCTACGTACCAAATAACGTCATCTGGCGTGGGCCATTACCACTGAAACAATCCACTATCCACCGATCTTTCCTTTTAATCAAATAAAATCAAATAAAAACTTTCCGATTTTAAGTTTTTCGTTGCATCCAGTTCTGTATTTTCTAGTGTGTCTTCGTTTTCACTTTCAAGTTCTCTGAAGTCTTGATCTCTCCCCTTAAAATATTAACAGAGCTTTCGGAGTCACTGGAGGAAGCCGTAACACCACTAGGACCCGCAACTGGTTGTTTTTGAATGTCCAGCTTTTACATTGACTTTTTTTCTTGATTGTTTTACCCCTGGACAGGCGAATCTTCTTTCTTCGAGTAGGTCAATAACTGAGGCACTGACATTCAATTGTTCTTTCAAATCTACTACTATTAAATTTTCCCTTCCTGGTCTTAATAAGGCATCTGTCAATGATTTAAGCATTCGTGGAAAAACTTAATTTGGAATCGTGGTGTATGCTCCCACTCAGTTTATAATTCGTAATGATTTGCTTCCATTTTATTTTCAGCATGACATTTTTAGATTGTTTGAACGAGTTTAGGATATTTGCAACCTCTTTTTGTGATGACTTTTTCATTGCCTTGGTCGTCGGATAGGCTGGATTCGTCGTAATTTCAAAGATTTTCCGTTGGAACCCTCTCCAATTCTCTTTCTAAATTGTCAAAGTATGGATTTTATATTGGCGGCAAATCGTTGTGTCAGTGGTGGTTGTCATTTCAAAAACAATCTCACCCATTCAGTACCAAGAAGATTATCTCTAAATCTACTAATATTTACGCCCTTTCGATTTAGATAATTCTTCATAAGTTTTCCCAGATCTAAGAAATCCAAGGGAAAACCTTATGTTGATGTTACTAAAATATGTGTTTCGATTTTTCTTTCTTCTTCAACTGACAATATAATCTGACCACCTGGAGTTTTGTTGTGTACTTTCTTCACCTTATTTTGAAATGTGGAAAGTCATCCAAATTAGTAACATATCCCACAATTTGAAACTTGCAAATAGGTTAAATATGTTGTGACCAAAGACAAACCAATAATAAAGATTTTCTATTGGATCACTTTGGCCGCCCTCTAACGGTACAACCTGTAATCCTAAGTTTTCCAAGATCGCTCATAAACTTTCTTCAAGGTTGTACGAAGTCTTTAACTCAATAATCAACTGATACGAGAGGACAGTCTGATATAGAATTTTTCATAAATAAACAACTTACCACGGTACAAATGTGTCAATAGCATTCCAAAATATTCCCAATAGAAATAATATTATACCCAAAGAAGCTACTTCCAAACCATATTTTCTCACAGAAGACATGGGAAGGGCTAAGAGACCGCATCGGGTGTGCCACCACCATTCTGGAGGTCCCAAAGGTATTGAGCTACAACAAAGGAAATCAATTTATGTTGCTATATTTGCATAATGTTAGTTGTATTTGGATCAAAAATCCTGTTCATTTTTGTGTTCCTGAAGAGTTTTTACTCGAAGGAGTTAAAGCATTATGCGTAATTTGCAAAATCGCTGGCGCCCTTTTTGGCAATTACTATTCTTGTACAGAATTTCGAATATTCCAATCTTTGATTATGCCAAAAGCAGTGCCACCTTGATAAAATTTGTTTTTTTTTAAATAAAACTTCTCCAATCAGGTTTTTACTTTCCAAAGGTCTCTCGTCAACTTTTGGGATTCCAACTAATATTGTTGTTCCAACATAATTATTTCATGATTTGCTGATGTTGTTTCTTCTTGTTTAATGTTATCAGTGTCAATTTTTTGAAATATTTATCATATTTTCTGTTATTAATCTCTTCAAACAGTTTTTGCAAATCTTCATTCTCTTATTTGGAAATTATATTTTTAGATAAGTAAGTGGATGATAATCCGAGTTTTGAATCCTTACCAAACAAGGATTTATATGGATGAAAGATGAATTTTTTTGGAACTGAACGAAATAGCACTCAATTTACCAATTAATAGAATCAAATTTTTTACATCTCCATTTGAACGTTCCATAACTTCCTTGGTTCTGCGGGTATCTAGGTATTCCATTAACTATTTTACAAACTGAATTTTGGTAAATGTAGATATTGTGGATAATAACCATTTCACTCTAGATCTGGAGGTGTTTGGAAGTCTAATAGTTTTTTCCACGCTTGCAAGACTTCCCATAAGAATTTTTAACGTGCGCACTGAAAAATCCTTATTTCTAGGCTCTTAATAAAATATATTTTTGCATATTAAACTGAAACTTTCTCGACAATAGTTGTACCTAACCTAACCTAACCATCTACACAGCATTAGTTAGACGATAATTAAGTCACTTACTTATCCACAAGTAGTATTAAAATAGCAACTGCAGCTAGAACAGTGAAACAGATGATTGATTCCAAATAGTGTCCGTCAGCGCAACCTCCAATGATTGGAGCAAATACAGCAAATCCAAGAGCTCCAGCTGCGAATTGTTTTCCAATATCTCCTCTGCCTTAAAAATAAAAAATAAATTCTTTGATGACCAGGTAATGAAAAGTACAAATCACAAGTGTCTAATTATATTATTTAACAACATTTCATCATTACATAACAAATACCAGCCAAATCTTGTTACGACATGGATTCCGAAGTTGTGTCACTATTCGTGAAAATAGAGGCCTTCCTGCATGTAAAAAAATGCTTAAAAGACATTTTGTTACAACATTTTTAGTCAAAAAGGTCCGTTCGAATGATATCTACAAATCAAACTCGGTGTTCATGAGCCACGCCTGCCTGTCCACCAGATATTGCTAATACTGCTCTAGGTAGGATGTTAGAAAACAGAGTCAGATCAGCGACTTTTCTAGCTACTTAAGTCTCTCGTCAACTCTCAATCGCCTATAAGACGAATTGCTCTCTTCTGTATTGAATCGACCATCCTCAGAGTATGCTTGGTAGCAGAGCCTCAAATGTGTGAGCAATATGTAAAAGATGGACGAATCTGGGACTTGTAAAGTATTAGAAGCTGTTTAGGACTATATAACCTTGGTAATAAAAACTCAATCAGATTGCATCCAACGCTACCCCAGAATATTTTCACGATTGGTATTGATGGTGATGATCTGTTGCTGCGTACGGATTTTGGGGTTAGCCGAGTTTATTGAGGTAGCTCATCGACATCAATGTGCTTTCCTCGATAAAGCTATAAATCGGGTTGACAGTTTTGTCAAAGGTAGATCGTCGATGTAGAAGTCATTGAAATGTTTCAGTTTCGTTTTTGAGATATAAACAACTGTTTGAAATATATTATCTATTGATACTCACCAGTCGATGTTTCTCTGGTGGCAATAACTACAGCTGTACTAATCAAAACTACTGTCGCAGCTAAGAATATATCTGCGATAGATTTGATGAAGAGATATATCCAAAAACTGCCTTTTCCACATTGAGATCGTTCCAATAAACTATTTTCGTTATTGTACGGATTATGTATTTCGCATATGATAAGTGGATCACAACCAGGATTTTGATTTTTCAAATTTTGTTTTACATCTGGACGAATTCGGCATCGGAACGACTCGACTACAATAATAAAAAATAATGATTAATGGATTAATTTAGTATACGAGTGTTGCTACTCGAGTTTTAAGATATGACAACACTGATATGAATATATCAAATCTGTCATTGCGATGTCATAAAGTTGTTAGAACGTGTTGTCATACGATCTGTTGTTTAAAGATATTTGAAACATTCATCTTGATCGAAAAATGGAATTAAATCTGGAAAATTTTTATGCGACAATTTTCTATGACTTTCAAATTTTAAACCAACAACAGTGTGCTGATTAAATCGACTTTTGGTGATGAGGCACCGTATGGGAAATGTTTTGAATAACAATAAAACCATATTCAATTATAAATATTTGTCTAGCTCAAAAATTAAGTAGATACAAGAAAAAATAATTTGTCACAGACTCTTGAATGAGATTAGAAGTTCAACAGTCAATTGACATTTTCATTGTCATTGAGATATACCATCAAAATTGATCTTAAACGTCACTAACACCAAACATAAATTAAGACAAACGTATAAGTTGTATCTGTTTATACTAAAAGAAAAAATAGATGCAATACGCATAAATGTCTGAGGTAAGGCTTTTTTTTTGGTTACCTTGCCTCTTAATTTAGAGAAGGATTAGCATTCAAAACAAGAAGGTCATGGCGTGGTGAAGCCTTCTCCAATGAAGAAGTTTTCATTTTTTTATATAGATAAATTATAAAAATTTAAGTAAAATAAAACAAACACGTGAAAGAATTAATAAAATATCTCAAGAAATTAAAAAGTTATGGGAAGTTGCGCTTGCAAGAATAATTTTATTACACGCGGAGCTCCATCGTGTGACGTCATTTGACCTAAACGACGCAGCACGTATTCGCTGAGTACGTACGAATGTATTGTTGTGTAGTTGCTTGCGCCGTTCGATTCGCATTTTATTTATTACCCGATGGCAGAAGTTAAAAAAAATGCCTAGAAATATTGTATTGTTCCTATGTGTCAAAGCACAACAGTTAAAAATCCCAATAATTTTTTTTTCGTGTACCAAATAATATAACAACAAGGAAGCGTGATTTAATTGGCCCTACAAGCACTGAATATGTGTGTGAAGATCATTTTGATGTAACTATTAATAATAGGTGCCTATTTCTGATCGATATAGCTATTGAATCGTAAGTAGGTCCGGAATAACTTATTCAGTAAAAATAACTATAAATTTTATGTAAATATATTTGTTATTTACTTCATATGTATGTAAGTACTGTGAATATCGAATTTATTTACAGGTTGAAAATGACACAGAAAATTTAGTTAAACATCGACTAGTTGGGGGAACATTGAAGTTAAAAGCCAACATATGTCCTCATAAATGTGACTGTCAAAAGGCGGTGAAACCTCAAAAAGAACGAGTAGCGTATGAAAAAAGACGTCGAATTGAATTTTATCTATCTATTAACAAAAGAAGTACCGTCGACTTCAAGTCAATCATCTTCGTTTCAATCTTTTGAAATGATTGTGTGTGATGAAATGGAGTTAGATGAAATAGAGGATCCGCTACCAGAGAGTATTATTTTTACAGAATCAGATAATCATCCCAATAAAAAGAGAAACAAAGGAGTTCAAGTAAATATGAAAACGTCACAGAAAAATCAAACAGTGCAAACAATTGTAAGGAGGAACAGTGCGAAAAATACCGGAAATAAATACTCCCAAATTATTTATGAATCTCCTCAGCACTCTCCATCGACAATATCGATATCTTCTCAAAGCAGTTCCCAATCAAAAGCATCAATATTTTCACTGAACAGTTCAGCTAGCTCCTTCTCAAACACAATCAAGCCTCAATATTGCAATGATACCATAAACAAAATAACTAAAAACGTTATTTTTTATATGGGGTTGCCACAAGAGATTTTTTTTCTCACGAAACTACTATCTGAAAGTGTTGCTAGTCCATTAAGAGATATTTTAATATCATTGAAGAAAATTCGTTTAGACGATTCCTATGTACGTCTGGCTATAGATTTTGATATTTCTAAAAGCCCAGTAAGTAAAATATTCAATAAAACTGTTTCCTTAACAGCTGACCGAATGAAACAGTTAATATATTTTCCACCTATCGAAGAAATTCGTGAAAAGTTACCGATATCTTTTAGAAAGATATCGGCAACTCGGAAACTAATACTTGAATGATTCGTGGTGCGGTGATATTGAATAGGTCAAATGACGTCACAGGCGAATCAAAAACCACAGACGTTCCGTACTAAAATACGTAAACTTCAATAATTTATTTCTAAGTCATTTATAGATGGATTTCAAAAATTTTTTCAGTAATTAATTACTTTTGATCTATATTTTAATACCATCACGTTAAATATAATATTAACAACATCATGAAACTTCTCCATTATGTGAACCTTTCATCGTTTCTCAGATCAGCTGGCCAGTTCCTTTGGAGTGTTTTATTCTAATAATTGATGGAGTCACTGTTTACTGATTGATTCTAGTCTTCAGTGGTGTTTAATACTTTGGTCTTCATAAAGGGTAAGCTTGGACACATACTAAGCAGCATCAGTTATCATTCGTAGTATTCTGGTATCTTTTTTTTAATTAATTTTTGTTTTATTAGAAATCAAAACTTGGTTGACTTGTAAGCTCTGATGAGTTCCTGTTAACGTAATGAGGCCACTTCCAGTGATAGTATCTCCACAACCTTCTTTTAGGTTAGAAGACCAGTTCCTTTTTGAGTTTTCTGTCCGGTTAGGGTTCTAGGAATTGATGGAGTAGTGGATTGATGTGCAATTCTAATCTATTGCAGTGTTTGTAAGGTATTTTAAAGTCTTTTTGACAGGTTCAAATGTACCAAGGGGCAAGACAACACTTATGGTTCTGTAAGAAGTAACTTTTGATTATTGATGTATTAAAATTGCTCGCAGATACCAAACAGATTTAATGACAGATTTGTAGACAATAAGTTTGTTTTCTGGGATCAATTTGAGTTAAGTTGGTACTGCGGAAGTTGAATATTGTTAACTGAGGGACTTTGGTCTTTTGTCAAGCTGAAGGGCACTTGGATAAATTCAATTTCATCTACTCTGTTAATATTCAAGATAGAGGGAACATACTATTGAAAGAGAGAGGAAGAGTATATGTTTACAACTTTCTACTTCTCTACTACTCTACGTAATGATCTAATTAGAAGTTAAGAAGAAGTTAAAGTTTCCTATATTATAGATTTAATAGTGTATCTGAACGAATACATACCTGTAGGATATTTGCAAGTTCGATTCTGTTTATTATATGGACTAATGAATGGAACTGCAGGCTTAAGTCCAATATTGAAATTGATTGGTTTCGAAAATTCCGTATATACTTCGCAAAGTTCGTAACCAGATTCATTTTGGTAGCACAAGTGCTGGTGGGGTTCGAAGTATATATTAGTACCGTTGTTAGTAACAGGTGGCAGTGTAGTCGGCTGAAAAATAAAAAAATTTCAACAGAAGTCCAGTTACATGTAAAAAATATTTTCCATTGAACGATATAACGTTGCGTGGATAGAAATCTATCCACTGGAAACTTTTGATCCTCAACAAGTATTATCGAAGACTACAGGAAAATAACCTGACATCTAAAACACCTGCGATTGGTCCAAAACTCACTCCAGCTCGTCGGCAAGTACGCCTCCGTTTGGCACGGGATCATCTGAATTAGACTTTGGAACAATGGAGATCAGTTCTTACATGAATACAGAATATGCCTCCGTGGTATTAACTGAAGACCAAGAGAGCGATTTGCAGATTGCTGCTTCTTGGGAACCGAATCTTAGTACATAACCTAATTCATTTCCATTGAGCACATTTTTAGTTTGGATAATTTATGTAATATACACTTACCCCTTCTGCTTCTAGTTCAGGTAAATCGGAAATAGTATCGCCATCGTAGTAACTGTCACTGTCGTTTCCTGCAGCTTCATGGTTCTCATTTAAAAATTGATCAAAAAAGGGAAGTTTAATAACTTTGTATGCGGACGTAGCGCGGCATGTATAGATACAATTAGTAACTAGTAGAGAACCTTTCTAGAAAAAAAAAACAAAAAAAATTACTCATAAATCCATTTGTAACAAGACAATTGTCTTGTTACCGTTGGGTGTAGGTCATTATTTTCATTTTGGCTACTACAATGTTAATATTAAATTGAAGTTTACGTTAGTGATTTATTCTGTAGAGAGTCTCATATAATTTACCTTTAACTGACCAAGGTACAAAATTGTTTATAAACAAAAAAATTTAACAATCTATCCTCATCAAAGCAAAAGATAAAACTTTTCCTTTTTCACTTGTGAAGACCATCATAATCAGATTTTGACTCTGAAAGCGTATTTACAAGGTATTTCAAAAAAAGATGATCCCTGGGTTAGCTAGAAAACTGAAAAATATTTGGGGAATCAAAAAAGATTCCAATAGGTTATCTAGGAGCTTTGAAAGCTGCAATTTTAAGTAATTTTGAGTGAGCCAGCCAGACATAGAAAGTTGGTGTTGGTATAGGTCAAAAATCTTCGACAATCGCATCATCTAATCGAAACAATATGTTGAACCTCCCTCGTAACTGCATTTTAACGAGTTAACGTTTCTATGGTTGCCTAATTAACGCACTCCGGTTTTGGGATTCCCATGAAGTTTCTCTTGTGTTGTTTTTTTACAAAATTCATTAAAACCTATAGACAGACGTTTTTTTTTCACAAAATCTTTACTTAAAACAAAAAAATCAAAGTCAACCATTCAGCAATTCATTACTTGAACCATTATTTATGTTTAAAACAATAAAAATCGATTAAAATATAATAAAATTAAAATGAAAAATACATTTTTTTCAAATCTTGAAGATAGATATCTATTATTAATATCGAATTATTTTTATAGTATTGAAATGATCTGATTATTGAATTACACACATAGAATTATGATTTATCTTCAAAAATTGATATCTTTGGAAGAATATGAATTTTCTAATTCCGATTTAAGAAGCTTATCAAGGGATCTTTCTCGATTAAAAGCACAGCCTCACATCTTACAAAAAAATTAGAAATGGAATAGAATTTTCAAAAAAAGTGCTGCTAGTTTATTCTGCAACCTCAACAAAGTGTAAGATATCGATTTAGAGTATGAAAAAATACATTGGGGTCAAAGATAAGGACATGCTGGTCAGTAAAAACTGTTTGATGTATACGGTTTCTAAACTGTTGGAAAAACGCCCCTTATTGCTGCGAAATGGATCCCCAAATGTTTGAATGTTGACCAAAAGCGTGCAAGGGTTCGATCTGTGCTCTATTTGAAAATGATGTAGACTTCTTAAACCGAATTGTTACTATGGATGAGACTTGGGAACATTTCTACGATCCAGAAACAAAGCAAGAATCAATGGAATGGCGACACTCTGGTTCTTCAAGACCTAAGAAGTTTCGTGTGGAGTAATCATGATTGATTTTTTGGATAAGGGTAGAACAATAACTGGAAATTACTATTCGACAAAATTAAGGAGGAAAGATGCAGAAATCTATCCAAAGGTGTTTTGTTTTTGCAGGACAACGCCCCTGCTCACAAATCTCATGCTGCCATGCAAAATTCGTGATTTAGAATTTGAATTACTAGAACACCCCCCTTATTAATCAGTTTTGGCTCCCTCCGACCATCATCTCTTTCCTCAACTGAAAAAAAAGTTAAAAAGGTCGTAAATTTTCTTCCAACGAGGAGGTAATAAAAGCTGTGGAGGTCTGGTTTGCAGAGCAAGAAGAAACATTTTTTTTTAAAGGTCTAGAGATATTGCAGGTTCGCTGTAATAAATGTCTCCAATTAAGAGGAGAATATGTTGAGTAATAAATTATTTTGACATTGAAATTTTGTTTGGTTCTATAGTAGGCTAAGAATTTTTCAATATATCCTCCTATAAAAAAATGTGATTGGTTTTTGAATTTGAATTTTCACTTACATCTTCATCCCAGTTATAACAGTTCGTTCTACAACGATCTTGTAAAACGAAAGCACCTTGTTCGTCACATATGAAGGAAACGTTTGCGCCTTTTCTCTAAAAACAAAAAAAAAATAAAACTAGTTTGGTGTAACCAACAAAATTTGTTTTATTTAGAAGTAATGATAATATGAAGTGATAATCTGGTGATAACGAACTTTTGTTTATGTCACATACTGGAGGAACGATTATTGTTTAACAGTGACAAATTGAAGTGAAAACAAAATACTTACAATAGGTTCTACAACTAGTAACAACCAGTACAATATTGTTGTGAACGCCAATGATATGGCTATCATGACCCTAAGATAACCTCCATTTTTACTTCTTGGCGAATTTCCTGAAGTACCTGCAAGCCTATCTGCCAAAGGGGCCGCCACTAGAGGTCCTATTAAAGCTATTAACGGTGAAACTATTGATATAACAACTGCTTCGTCTTTGGAAAGACCCAAGAAATTCATGTGAAGAGGAAGAAAAGGAAATAGGCTTCCTATAGCTGAAAATTATAATTTTAATTAGAGTTCTTTTTTTTTATTTTCTTTTGCAGCTAATTCTGTTAACTGATTTTATTTGCCAGTGATTTACGATTGCAGGGGTAAAAGATTTTTTTTTCTATATAAAAATTATTTTCTAAAATTCTTTTTCTTCAAGTTCAATAATTGTAAACAGATTTGGTGGATCTTATTTTGACTGGTACTTACCTCCAAATATTAGAAACAGGATACATTTCAAAGAGATTAAGTTAACGTTAACATATTTGATTTTCATCTTGTCGTTTTGAGTACTATTCTAAGCGGCATAAGTTTCTTAATGTTTTTTTTTAAATTCAGTTTCTAATCACTGATATTCATTCCATCTACAACAATACAAATAATTATAAATTATACAAAACATTAGAAAAAATATGGTAAAAATACAAAAGAAGTTATTTTTCGAAGCTAATCGTTCTCTCACTACATTAAATGTTTCTAAAACGATTCATTACTTGTAATTAGCAACGAAAGTATTTGTTAGACTCAAGAAATTGGCTGGAAATTTGTGTAATATAGTAGAAAGTCTCATAATTACCTTAAAATAATTTGAAACTACTTAAAAATGATTGAAATTTTTATTATATTTGTTGAATCGCCTTAAAACTTCTAAAGATATGTGTAAAGACGTTTATTTATGTAATTTTTTAGGGTCGCGTAAAGAAATTTGCGAAACTGGTCCTTCTTGGCTACAATGCAATTGTAAATTTCGGCGAAGGCGCATATTTTTTTATACATTGCGAAATTCGTTCGATCCCAAATTTTTTTATATCAATCGGTTTATTTACATTGTTTCTTTTGAATAATTTTTATAAAGTTCTATTTATTTATTTGTGTCTTTATGTTCTAGAAGTTTGGAGAATTCTTTTGAGTCTTTATTCATATATAACGAGTTTTGTAGCGCAGTTTAGTTCAGTTTATAATAAATAGTCGTAGTGAACAGAACGAATTATCATAGTAATCGAAGAATTTAAATAAATTATTTAAGTTAGTTACGTGATGTGTGAATTATTAAAAATTAGTTAAGTGTAGTGTATAGTAGTAATAAATTAAGAAATGAAAATCATATTAATAAATAAGAAAAACATTGAAATATTTTAATTCAATTAGTTGAATTATTAGAAAATTATTAGAAAATTGTAAATAATTTTTAAAATAAGCTTTTTCATTCATTATTATTTCAAGTTTATTTGAGGAAAAAAAGTATTTTTCACTTTCTAGTTTCATATTTTGTTAGAAAAAGGATGGTTTCCTGTATAATAATTAGATAAGCATAGTTTTTCTATGGTTCGTTTGACCATATTTATACCCCATGTTTTTTTTAAATTGAAACCACCTTCTCATCGAAACTTGTACCGAGCCATAACGGCGTAGTTTATAAGTTTGTCGAAGTGCTTAATTTCCAACACGGAGATCAGAGG
The DNA here is from genome assembly GCF_026250575.1 of Diorhabda carinulata. Classification (NCBI taxonomy): domain Eukaryota; kingdom Metazoa; phylum Arthropoda; class Insecta; order Coleoptera; family Chrysomelidae; genus Diorhabda; species Diorhabda carinulata. The sequence goes on from NC_079461.1 coordinate 16,701,272, forward strand.
TTCGAATCCACTGTCGCACGAAAAGAATTAAAAAGTTGTATACTAGGTGGTAGAATGATTGATGATGATAGAAGTTGATTACATTGTATTCCATTACGAATAAATACTTCGGTTATATGAAAAAACAAAGTCGAAGTGTTAAAACGCTTAAATAGTGGCGAAAGTGTCTCAAAATTGGGATGTTTGGGATGGGAAATTCCACAATCACTTACAGGAAAACAAAGTTCTAGAATTGGGAACGCCTATCGTCTAATTAGGTTGCTTCAAAGAAACACATTTGCTGACCTTTTCCTGCAGGAAACTATTCATTAACCTAACCTTAACTTTCAAAGCATTGTCAAAAAAAGTTTGGCTGCTAAAGAAGAACAAAGTGCACCAGGTTTCAAAATAAGCAAGGAAAGATTAACGGTTTTAGCCTGTCGGAATGCTGCAGGAAATAATAAACTTTCTCTGAGAATCAGCAACCAAGGGCGTTCAAGAATCTAAATGTAAATGCCTTACCTGTCATCTACAAAACCTCAAGAAACGCATGGATGATCTAAGAGCTGTTTAATGAATGATTTGATACCAAATTAGTTCCCGAAGTCACTCGATTTTTTAAAGAAAATGGCTTGCCTATTCGTGCTTTACTTTTTTTCCATCGATCAACATGTACTGCAGCATCTTAAGCTCTCGTACAAGAAAAAGTTATTGAGACTAATACTTGTAGATGAAGCTGAAACATTATTTCAAAAGCTTAAGATGATAGTAAATATCAAAGACGTAAGGGATTCTACAAATTCTTCCAAATCAACAAGCAGACAGAAAAAATTTATAGGTGCAGGAGCTATTACAAAATATTTCTGGATGTGAAGACGTTAATGAAAATGATGTGGAAGTCGAGAGAGAGATAACAATCAGCAAATTGTTGATATGGTTCTTAAAGAACCAGAAAAGGTGTCAGATGAGATTGAAGGTGAAGCTGACGATGATAGTGAGTGGAGGGTATCCCACTCGAACCTCGAGGTTGTCTTTGATATAGCGCTACGCTACGTTGTACATCAATCCAGCTCGAACCCAGCGGATACGTTTTTTTTTCTGATACATTATCACAAGAAAGAGGTTTTCGTCTTTACTGTATTTGTAATTTTAGCTTCAAAATATTCATATTTCGTCAGAATCTCGTGATTTTACATCTTGCTCAGATTTTGCTTTTGATTGATAGATGTTGTTTTGTCTGTTTTTTGTTGTGATGAGGTCATAAATTTTATGCGGAATTATCAGTTTGAGATTAAATTTTATATTATCTTCCTATTATAAAGCAGATTATAAATCTGTCTTTTAAGTTATTAACACTACAAATAAATCTGTACAAATTTCATCACCGTAAATATTTTTTATGTACGTAATATAGTTTAATGAATTTATGTGTTCAATAAACTTTTTTAACCTTGAAACTTCATACCAAATATTACATAATTTCTATTTAAAGCTACACAAGTTTCAATAACCCAACCTTCAACAAATTTGAAATATTTATAAAAACGTTTTTTACCCACAAATATTCTACAAAATCGTATTTCGTTCTAGCAGGTGTATTTCCGTTTTTATGACAATGTGTTTATCCATTTTTTTGTTTAATGAAATTTATATTCGTCGTTGGGTTGATAAATGAGATAGATACGGGCAATTAGACCTGCAATGGCACTTTTTCAAATTTCCTTAATACCTTTGCATGAAGGTGAAGATCAAGCATCGAACTATCAATTCTTGAATCATTGAATCATTAAAATACTCATGTGACCTAACGCAATGCCATTAAAATATTCAAATCTATTGGACCGAGACATCGAGGACACAGATCGAAATAGTTAACATCGTTTATTTATAGATAATTTATAATTATAAAATCTTAGTGTGTTAATGGAGTGTAGGTGTCATTCATCAACATTAATATGACGTGGAATTTACCAGTGGATATATCAAGAATATTTTTTAAATATTAGACTTATTGTTGTGCTTTATATTTAACTCAAATGTAGAAATTTAGTAAAATGGTTTTTGCTGACAGATCCTAGTCATATTCTAAATCAAATTATACAAAAATCAATCAAGGTATGATTGAGTCACATCCTATTTATGGCTTTCAGGAAGCTTTAGACACCTTTAGACAAAGATAAGTCAAAATTGCAGGTCAATTAGGGTAAATTACACTCAAAAATTGGATACAGCAGATGATCTGGTGATAATAACGAGAAGTTTGAGCATATCATAAATTCTGGCTTCTAATGCTATATAAAAAAAATCAGCACACGTACTAAGATGAAAATTTACGGCAAATAGGCCTACAGTAATCAATGGAGAAGAAACAATGAATGTAACAGAAGCTGGTGAAGAAAAACATACATAATTCATACGAACGCTGAAATTAGAGAAATCTTGAACGAAAACAAGGCAATAGGAGCCACGATTTAAAAAGATTCACGACCAATCATCAAGTACCCAGCACAACGAATTAGATGGTTGAAAAGGAGGGCCAAAGAGGGAATGGATAGAATAGAGGAGGAGAAGGACTTAAATAATGAAAATAGAGCTAAAAATGTGAATATATTTATGATTACATGCAAGGCCAAATTGATATCAATACCTCTATAACTTGAACTCAAATTATGGAGTTTTTGAGCTGTGAAAAAGCGAGCAATCGGTAATTTGGATCATTTTTATCTGCTTAGATTTATCGTAAATGTACAACAACAATAGAGAAGTAAAAACAAGATTCAATAATATAGGAATGCTGCAAAAAGTCTGAAAAAGTATATACGAGGTGGTACCCAAAAGTAACCGGAATAGCATTGCCATGGGTGGAGCTTTTGTAGTACTGATTTCTGCCGCTAGGGCCTGCCTAGCGCAACTCGTCGCCAGTTCAGTGCCGTGCGGGCCGTTGACTTGCCACATTCTGTTCATCACTACTAACCGTTTTTGCTAGTACTGTTTCACTGCTGCTTCATTTTTTTATGATGGAAAATTTAAGTGAACAACATGCCGCTGTGAAATTTTGTTTTTTACTCGGTAAAAACGCTGCCGAAACTGTTTTAATATTGAAAACTGCTTACAAAGATGGGAAAAACTCAAGTGTATGAGTGGTTTTCTCGATTTAAAAATGGCGACATGTCGATTGATGACAAACCTCGCTCTGGACGAATCGATGAAAATGTTGAAAGAGTTCGAGTGCTTGTGCGCACAGACAATTGATCAATTGTCTGAAATCAGTGGAATATCTTGGTTCAGCAAACAGGTGACTGGTTCTTCAACCATGACAACGCACCTGCACACTCAGTCATCACTGTTAGCCAGTTTTTGGTAAAAAATAACATGGTTCCGCTGCCCCACGCACCTTACTCGCCTGACCTGGCACCGTGCAACTTTTTCTTGTTTTCACACATGAAAAGGGGTATGAAAGGACGGCGATTTGAAAACATTGAAGACATCAAGAAAGGAACAAGAGAGGAACTTGCAGCCATCTCTAAAGATGAGTTTAAACAATGTTTCGAACAGTGGAAGCACCGCTGGGACAAATGTATTACTTGTAATAGAGAGTATTTTGAAGGGGATAACGTTGTTTTGAGAATATTTGTAAATATATAGCATTTAAAAAATAATTCCGGTTATTTTTGGGTACTCCCTCGTAAAATTAAAGCAGATGCTTCGTTTTTGACACAATGCTGTTAGTATTGAATCTCCCCATTACTCTTGGAACGCTCTATTACCCACAAAAGATGGTCAAATTCAAAAAAATTATAGGTAAAATTAAACCTCAAAAGACGATCTACAAGATTGTTCTGAAGAATTTTTTTTTTAAATCAAAAAAAGTTATATAGCGAATAATGTAATTTTTACAACATTTTTTCATTTTTTAGCTCACAACTCACAATTTGCGACAAAAAGTCATATGAACATAATTGTATGTGAAGGCATTTGTCGCAAATTAAATTTTTCATACTACAAATAGAGATATAACGAAAAAGCAATAAGATATAAGAGTGTTTAGATATTTATGAATAGTTCGGTTTATTTTAATATACACTGAACGTAACTGACAGATATAATTTCTCTTTTATAGCTTTATGTGTTCAATTATCTCTTTCAATGATTAGAGTAGCTTTATGACAGTAATTTACACACCGTTAAACGATGAACGATTTTCTCTTCATACTTAATTCCATTATATTAATTAATTAAGACGTCTTTGTATATAACATGTGTCTACTTAATGTTGGACTGTATAAGCTTGTTTATTTACGTGATGAATTCAGTATTCACTCATTCCAATGTAAACCACACGAAATTTCTACGGATATAATGATAGTTAGAACGATGATAGAGAAATATTCCAGAGCAATTTGACAGAAGAGTGAATTTTCAATAAAAAAGTTTTTCTATCCTTTTATTACTTAATCCGACGGGTTCTTAATATTTTCAAACCATGAGAAAAACGCGTTTGTCTTTGCTATGACTTCTTCTACAACCGCTTTCCACCAAGTCGTTTTTTATATTTAGGAACAGAAAATGATCTGAGGGAATTTGAGTTATACGTTTTTAATGTCTCGTGTCTAATTAGTTTCAATAAATCTTCTAAATTATCTGGTCGGTTGAATGTCCCTATAAAAAAATCGAGGGGTTCATATCAGCTGACCTAGGTGGTCACTCCATTGATCCAGTTCACTACTTCGGTATTTCTAATGTTGTCTATTGCTTCTCCGTTGATTTTGAGTCAATGCTAAGGACCCAGATAAGTTTCTTTGTGTTTGACGTTAACGAAACCTTGGAGAAATCGAGAAAGCATCTGTGGATGAGAACCTATAAGCTAAAGATGGCCTCCCTTGTACCTAGTGCACTAAGAATTTTATGGATTGTTATACAAATTTAGAAAAAAAAAATAAAAACTACCTTTCGAAGGTGATATTTCGTAAAGTGGTGGGTTGATGATATTTTGTTATATACAAGACCTGAATGTAAAAAAGCAATCCATGAATTTATAAACGCCCTGTATATTACATAGATTTGAGATACATCATCAATCAAATAGAAAATATAAAACAATTTCTTCATAAGTTAAGAAATAGTTTAAAAAAGCGGATATAAAGATAATCTGGACGAGAAAATTACAAAAAAATCAAAAATTTTAATTGATACTTTAGGCTTACATTATGGCTTTTTGAAACTCTTTATTCAGATGATGAACAGAGAATAAATACGAGTAGAAAGGTAAAAGTTTTCGGTCGAAGAACTGCGATGGTGGGATTAGTATTTACTGAACATCTTTTTGATTTTAAATTAGAATTTCTGAGCTCAATGTTTGTCTGATTGCGCCAAAGTTGTAGTTTAAGGCGAATGTTTGGAGCTGCTAATTTCGATCTGAACATTAAAATTATTCGTTTTATATTTGAGGTCTGGGTAGTAAATAACGAGACTGTGCGCCTAGAGATTCGCAGAATCGAGAATTCACTGTTTGCTTCAAACGGTTCAAAGCGAGCCGTTTATTTTGATTGCGCAATTTTTTGGTTAAAATTTTGTAAAAATAATTCTAGTTGAAATGTATTCGAAATTAATATTGAAAATAACAAATTTTCGGGAAAATTTAGGACAAAAAACCTGAATGCGGGACAAATATTGCTTCTAGAAAAATCTGAAATGAAAGGTGGATATTCGGGACTGTCCCTTTTACTTATAGTGAGGTATCTGTTTTTCGTTCGCCTATAAAAGTTACTTTGAACCAGCGGTATAAGAGATACGAGGTCTGGCTATTAAATAACGAGACTGTGCGCCTAGAGGGCGCCCTAGAGAGAGCAAATCAAACTTCAAGGCAATATTAATCGTTTTTCTCGACCTATACGGTATCGTGATAACTGAATGGGTTCCAGAGGTTCAGACTGTCAACCAGACTTACTATTTGTCAGTTTTGGTAACACTACGAGAACGAGTTCGTGAAAAATGGCCCGATTTTGCACTAGGACAAGGCACCTTCCCAAAACGTGCTATCTGTGAAGCAGTTAGCATATTCCAGCGCTTCAACACCCGCAGTACTCACCAGATTTGGCACCGTGTGACTTTTTTTGTTTCCGATGATAAAATCTGCTCTGAAAGAGACCCGATTTGAGTCTCTGGAAGCGATAAAGCAAAAACCGCAGAGCTTCTAAAGACACTCACCAAAGAAGACTTCCAGCACTGCTTTTATCGTAACTAATTTCGTTGTTTAATAGCCAGACCTCGTATATTTAAGATTTTATTTGATATGTTAATGATCTATATCTCTGGCTTGTAGGTAATTTAAATATATATCCTCTTCTTTCATTTCTTTCATAAAACCAAGTATTATTATAATTTTAGATTCAGAATGGAATGAATATTAGATTCTAAAATTCAATGTATAGAATTACGATAAAATTATATTTAGCCGACAATACATATGATAGTAATGGTAATTGCGTTGCCATGAATGTTAATTATGAGGGCAGCTGCTATAAAACTAGTTTTTGGAATAATGAATGTTATCATTGTAATATATTATAAATAATCTTTTATTCAAAAGTGAATTATCAGTATATCTTTTTGCATATTTTATTAATTTACAGCACTTTCACAATCTACTCTATAAGCAGAGTAATGAGTAAATTATCAAATACTGAATCTGGCGAAATTTTGTCAAACACGTTCGATTGTCTTCAACTTTATTTGCGTAATGAGCAAATGAGATTTGACCATATTTGGCCAAAGCACAAAATTTCGTTCAGGATGGATGCTTTTTCTTCATTAATTTAGATCTACAACACTCGTTTTTCATGTTTTGGTGGTTACAGAATTTCTAGAAGGACAAATGTATGCTGAAGAGCCAGCATTTGTCACTGAGACTTCTAAGTTTTGATTTTTTTTCATTTGTTGCTTCTCAGATAATTTGGATACCGATTTTCTTGATTTCCTACCTACATTCTGTTACTTTCGAATGTTGTTTACATATTTCTTAACCATTTTGAATTATCTGCCCTATTTTCGCAAACCGACTCCCGGTTTTTCGTGAGCCGCTTCAACCAAAAACTCCTCTCTACTTTTTTGGTTCTTTATCACATCTTTGATGAGTGAGATCTCCAGATCGTTATGAATTATTTGTTTAGTAACGTACCAGGGAACTGCACTCAACTTACGGAGTGTTTTGGATTGAAATGTTTGAAGTATCTTCGAATTTGAAGGATTTCTGTAGACCCGTAGACTACATTATTATGAATATAGTTTTGTAGATGAGCAATGCATATTTTTTAGTTTCAAAATCTGTTTTCTCTTGTTTTTAATGCAGCCCTAAATACTTGTCAGCTGGTTTTATCAGAATGGGAACACTATTGATGAACATTTAGTTTTTTTATCCCAGCAGGCAATTTTTTACATTTTTTCTTTCGAACTAATTTCTGGGAAGGTTTATTTGTTTTGTTTTTTAATTTTCTAGAATTTTTGTGAACTTCGTTTGGACATATAAACGAGTTCGTTGAGCGCAGTTAGATTAGTTTATGATAAATAGTCATAGTGAACAGGACGAAATAGAAAATCAAGAATCAAAGAATTTAAATAATATGGTAAAGTGTTGGTGATGAGTTTATTATTATGAGTTAGTGAAGTGTTTAAATAAATTGATAACGTAAGTGTTTGTAAATTCACCCACTACAAGCATTGTTAACATGAAAATCTCCTTTTGTCACGTACACGTCGGAAAATTTGACTATTTGACCGGTTAGGTAGCTACTTTCAAAATAACTAATAAAAATAATTCATGACAAATATACTATTTTTTCTTTTGAAAACAATTATCTATGGCTGTTATAAAAATAAACGGGATAAAAGATTCAATCAGACATAAAAGTATTTCTCGAAACACTTGAAAAACTTGCAACATCCTTTGATACGTTCAAGATGAAAATTAATTCAATGGACTCTTTGATTAAGTGTACTTAAATAAACATACTACTTGTATTTTATATTGTCGAGCGTGTTTTTAGAATTATATACGTGTTCTATTTAGAATACGTATAATATTTTTTATTTCAACAAAACTAGTTTAATGGTTTAGAACTCTAGAACGTGAAGTGTTGTCTAAAACCGCAATTCCATTGAGGCCGCATCAAGTAACGATAAGAAAGACAGATATTAGATGATATTAAATAACAATTTGGGCTTAATAATAATAATTATAATACTTATGCAACTCTATTGAGTCTATGGTAAATTGTAGAATTCCGCCATAGAATATAGTAAGGTCTTTCAAGCAGAAATTCCTATGTAAAAAGGTAGCTGATTGAATAATTTTTAGGTGATGGAATTTTCTACCAGATCAGAGGTGGGTATTGCTAAATAAATGCCCAAACTCTTTCTTCTAGTAGGCTATTATGAATATGTCTCTCAGTTGAGTTGTAAAAGTGTTCGCGAATCAAACAGATTGATTATAAAAGGAAAACTTCGAGGAGAATTGATCTCTTTGAACGAAGATTTAATGGCAAAATATCTCTACATGTAGAGACCAGACCATTGAAGACTACCATCAATATATGGACCAAGAAACTCCAGCGAATTTGGGGATAGTTTTTATAAGTTGTGGAGCTCATTTATAGGATAAAACTCAAGTTTTATCAGTGTTTCAACAGAGACCATAACTGTACCCAAAACTGAACCCTGAGGTACACCACTGCCAACTGGCAATTTACTTGATACTTTACCATTAGCTCGTACTAATTGATTTCTACATTTGAGGTAAGATTCAAACCATTTTAAGGGAACAGCTCGGATGCCAAAATACTATAGTTTGTTAATCAGAATTTCATGATTAACACAATCAATAATGAGGAAATTTCTTCCTCATTGTGTAGCATAATTTTTTTTATTTTGTGTATTTCGCGCGCGTGTTTTTGAGTGATAGTGAGGGCCCAGGTCACAGTGACCAAAATTAACCAAATTGTGACACATGACAAAAATCTGACTCCTGACCAAAAGCTCTTATGTCAACGGATCTGCTCAGATTTCCTTGAATGTTTAGAAAATGATGCTTTGGAAGAGAGCCAATTTGAGTCGATGGAAGCGGTAAAGCAAAAAACGGCAGAGCTCCTAAAGGCACTCACCAAAGAAGACTTGCAGCACTGCTCCAATCAATGGAAAAAACGTATGGAAAGGTATGTGGCGAGGGGAAGGGAGTATATTGAAGGGGAGCTTTCGAATATAGTAGAATAATTTTTATAATAAAACCCTTTTTCGTAACCAGTCTCGTTATTTAATAGCCAGACCTTATATGAGTCATGTGAGTCAATAGATTAAAAGCTGGTTTGCTGGGTATTTCCAGTCCGCATACCAAGATAATCTTAAAGTAAACATTAAAACGAACAAAATAAAAAAATCATGCTACGTAATGACTCTCCAGGCCAAAAAATTGGTTTGCATAAATTTTTCCTGATATAGAATGAAATTTTCTATCAAATACACTTTAGGCAAACCATTATCGTTTTTGTTAAACATTTTAACGCTTTGCAAATCCACGCAAACCTCTCGTTTTCAATTCCTAAATCAATTACATGCACGGTATGAATTTTTTAGATTGACAACTCCTGGATTCTTATAAATTAAAATAAATATTGTTATTCATGGAAATAATTCGAACCATGGATGTAATTTTGAAGTGGCCAGTTCGATTCTGGTTTACAGTACTGCTTTTGACCTACTAAGTGTACAATAATGATATGTGTGAAGAATGTTACGATACATTTCAAATAACAGGGTTACTGTGAATAATCACTATTTTGGTAATTTTAGAAAATAGCTAATTGAGTATATGCTTATATAAATAACAATTTTGTCATGTATTTATCGTAAATTATAACAAATATAAAACCCAATTCTACATTTATAGATCTCACTTGTGTTTTAATGAGGAAATAAAGTTGATAAATAGCAATAAAAGCAACTAAATTAGAGAGATATTACAGATATTTTCGCGGAGTTGCTGATTTTTAATACAAGGATCAATAAATATTCGATGTATTAGATAATAAACAAGTTGTTTTTTTTTTCATTTATGAAGATATTATCAGTTTGATAATTTTCCAATGTTTTTTGATCATTCTATCTTGCTTCAAAATAGGCTTCTGTTCCAATGATAACCTGAATCTACTGATACGTCTGTTCAAGCCTAAAAACAGTCAGAACTCGCTCAATATGCAATATACACATTCAGAATAACCAGAATTCCCGGAAAGTCTTATATAGCTGGAGAGCTAGGGTTTACCATTACAAATAAATCTCCATCGATCCTGTGTGCTACAAAAGTTATTCGGGGTCAAAAATCAAAATTTGGTTTTTGGATCAAATCAAAGTTATAGATCTTAAAATTCTCTACAAACATGATTTCCGTGATTATTTTTCTAAGAGTTACCATTCCTGAGATATCGCGATTCTAACAGTCACATTATACATGAAATGATATGTCAAAATTTGAGGTTTTTCGAATTCGATTTTTCTAGAAAAAATACCTTTAAAAAAAGTTGTAGATCTTAAAATTCTCTACAAAAATGATTCCTGTGGTTATTTTTCTAAGAGTTACCATTCCTGAGATATCGCGATTCTAAGAGTCACATTATACATGACTCGCACACATTTCCACACCACCTGTGAGTTGCGTTTTTATACCTTGGTTTCCTCCTGTAGACCTACTCCACTAACTCGTGAGAATGTCAGCATAATTTAAAGGAACAATAGACCTCAATTTTTAGATATTACCTTATTATTGATTAATGGGTTTTGATTTCTTTAGATATTTTAATCAGATTCATACTCTTGAAACTCTACTTCAACAGTAATGTCTTCTTAAATTTCTCCTTCTTCCTTTTTTTTCCTCTTAGCTGGATCCCCATAAATTGTTCTCATGTGGCTGGGTCACTGGTCTTCATTAAACTCACAGTAATCTTCTTCTATTGCACTCAACTGTACATTTGAGCTAGATTGACCTTGGTAATTGGTACACACTGGAGAATACAGCAAGTTTCAATCGGTTCCAAATCTATCAATTTCTAGCCCAAATCTTCTGATATGATAGTTGTATTTGTTTCTTATTTTTTAAGTTAAGTATCGGTAGTATCGGTAGTATCAATGCAATTATTTTTTTTTGACCTCAATAAACTGAAAGAAGAAAGCGAATTCCTTCTGTAATTATTGTTCGAGGTGTAGAATCAATTTCTGTAAATACTTAGATATAAAGGACACGTGAAATCTCAGGAATGGTAACTCAGGAAAAAATTATACCAATAATTTTTGTAGAAAATATTAAGATTTACAACTTTGATTTGAAATGTTTTTTTTTTATAAAACTCACAGTTTTCGACAAAAATCCAAAAAACTCAACTTTTGCATTTGACCTCGAATAACTTTTATACCACACATAGGATCGTATCATATACACTGCGACTCAAAAAATCTATTCTGTTCTCTTGTAGATTACAAAACAAATGATTATTTACAAAGTATTGAACGAAGCAAGCGACTTTATATGTAAAAAACTAACTTAAGACTTTTTGGACGAATTGGCCAGTGGATTTAAAACCTGACGACTCAGGTAAATAATTTGACCAAATTCATACCCCTCGATGGAAAGAACCTCGTCGAAGATTTCAGTCGCAGATACCCTTTTCAATGTCACTTATTTCTTTCAATATAGAAGAAATACTTTGAGGCAATGAAGCTAAAATACTTATATAAAAAACACCATGAAATTCACCACAAATAAATGAGCTGACAATTCAATTCCATTTCACGACGTTTCCTGAGGAATGCTTAAATACAACCCTCGTTTTGCCATTGCGAACCATTAGGGATGTTAATATCTACAAAAAGGTCGATAAACATCACTTTCTTCATAGGGGATATAATTCAATATAAAGCGCGGTATTAGCCAGGAAAGTCGTTGTTTACTCTTTTCAAGGAAGCAACCAGTAATTTCGATATTTCACCCCCGTTTTTCTTCAATAAAATAAATTTTTGGAAACATTGAACAAAATTGATTACAAAAATCCTAAGTCAATTTTTTAACCTCAGAAGACAAATAATTTTCAAATCAAAATATTTCGAAAACTGTACACAGTATCGAGTTTTATCAAAAGTACCTTTTTGGTGTAAAATTAAATGATGTTGTTGATACGAAACGTGTAACTAACGCCCTCTATGTGGGTCAGACATAAAAACAGTTTGTATACTATATATATATTACGACGGGATCACGTTTTTTTTTGAAACACTATTTATAACTAATTTATTTAGCGACGCCACTGAATGGTAAACCCGTGGAATGATTTGATACAATTTATTCAAGTTTTTAACAATGGATGTGGGAAAAAGAGAAACTAAGTTTCCTTTCTTTTTTACATCCATGGTGTTATACATGAAACTGGTTTTGATTTTGTTGCCGATTATCTTAAGTTTTTTTATTTTCTTAACGATGATGTCAGCACTTAAATATACAGACTTTACGGTTACTTAGTGACGATTCCTTGATGACGTAATACAATATTTACATTTTAAATCAAATGATTAAGAAAGGCAATTCTAGTGTTTTGTATTGTTACGGATTCTCTTGTATTCTTCATATGCTTCTGCCAAGCTAAACCAACAACTAACAACCCTAATCAAAAAAATATTTGCCCAACACAGAATACCAGATGAGTGGAGAAATAGCATTACGATTCCACTATTTAAAAAGGGAGATAAAAAAATGCCCGAAATTAACCACAAAGATAATAACAAATTAAATAAATGAATGTATCTCACTAGCAGATGAACAACAGGGTTTCAGATCGGGAAGATCCTGCACGGACGCAATATTTGTCATAAGACAAATAACGGAAAAATCGATCAAATATAATCGACCGGCCTTCATGTGTTTCATTGACTTGCAGAGGGCCTTCGATCGAATACAATTAAAAGACATAATACACCTTCTCTATGATAGACAGATACCATATAATGTCATTAAAATAATCGAAAATATATACTCAAAAAATACGATCCAAGCAAAAATAAATGATGACCTAACTGAACAGATACCTGCAAATAGGAGCATTAGGCAAGGGGAGACTCTCTCAGTCCGCTCCTATTTAACATAGTGATGGATGAAATCATAAAACAAGAACGCAAACTAAGAGGATACAAAATGGGAAATAAAGAAGTCAAAATCCTATGCTATGCAGACGATGCGGTACTGTTGGCGGAGAACGAGGACGATCTGCAAAGGCTACTGTACCAATTTAACAAAACAGCAAAAAAGTTCAATATGATAATATCAGCGGCAAAGACAAAATCAATGGTTACTTCCAAGACACCGATCAGATGTAAGCTTGTGGTGGATAACATAATAATACACCAGGAAATGAAATTTAAATATCTGGGAATCGAAATATCGGGACACGGGGACATGGAGACGGAAGTAAGAAACCAAGCTACAAGAGCCTCAAGAGCAGCGGCATACCTAAATGACATAATCTGGCGAAATAAATACATTCGAACTGAAGCAAAAGCCCGCATATACAAGACCGCAATCAGACCTATATCATCCTATGCAGCAGAGACCCGACCTGAGACCTCTAAAACGAAACGGATATTGGAGACTACAGAAATGAAAATAGTTCGAAGAATAGCGGGAAGAACACTAATGGATAGAGAAAGGAGTGAAAACATAAGACGAACATGCGAGATAGATAACATCAATGACTGGGTACTGGATAGAAAGATAAAATGGAATGAGCACATTGACCGCATGACGGAAGAACGAATTGTGAAAATATCAAGGGACAAATCACCAGCAGGACAAAGAAGCCTTGGAAGACCTAGGAAAAGATGGAGTGACAACCTCCCAGGTGACTGAGCAGAGGCAATGATGTGAAGAAAAACAGGCAATGATGCCTATACACAGCAGGAAGAAGAAGAAAGGCAATTCGCTGTTTTACAAGAACCATTCATCAAACGACGTTTGCAAAAAAATTTACTCAAAATGAAGTAAGTAATATTGCTGAATATTATTTCAGAGTTTATACTCTACGAGCCTCAGTACAGAAACTTGTTTAAGTACGTAGAAATTCCACAATTAGAAAAGCTTGTCATTAATAGCTTTTCCTTTACCAAATCTTTTTTAGGTTTCGTGGTTTGTTCGACATGCTAAATATGCTGATTTGTTGATGAGCAGTCTTATTTTCATCGTATTGATATAAGGTTAACATATTATGTGACTACCAGCTGACGGACGAAAATGGTAAATGAAAAATTTTTGAAAATTATTTGTAATTGTTCGATAAATGTCTGGAGTTTATATATTCTGTCAAAAAGAAGATTTTGATTTTCCATTTCGCTTAAAAATGTGTTATTTGACAATTTCTAATAACGTATTACTTCAATTTCTTAGACTTTTTATGTATGTTTCTAAATCGTCTTGATTTGAGATCTCTTCTGTTTTAAAATTAATTTTTTTATAATTTATGGAAGACGAATAAAAATTTGACGTTTCACTGACAAATACTCAGCTCGACCTCCTCCAGTTCAACTCGAAAGGACACCTAACATGTCAGTTAATATGTCAATTTGATGCAGTAATTACTAACATATTTGGAATTATTCTTTCTTATTAAATTATGAAAAAGAAAAACTACACTTCTAATAATATCTAATAATTGTGTCAAAATGGCGGTTACATCCCTATATAATCTACACCTTTCGTTTCCTTTAGTTGCATTTAGGGATTTTGAATATTTTCTCTACCATTCCAGGGTGTTTGGTACGCTACTGGATTTCATGGTATTATAACATTCAGTTATTTCTTAATTGGACCTTATTGCGTCAATATTTGAGTTCCATTCTCCGTAATTTGATCTATTTTTTATTTGCACAGGGCTTTTATATTTAGCTAGATCAATAAACAAATGGAAGGTAAAGTTACAGAAAAAGGTTGAAAGCTTTTAACAAGCTTTTCTACCCTTACATTCTGTGAATATATAACATAACGTTTATATCCTGAATTATTAAATGAATCAGGAGTCAAAGATGTTGGTTGCATATAACTAAGCTGGACCAGAGCATCTTCATATCCAAAAAAAGACGTGGAAGTGATTTAACAAACCAGAATTCATTAAGATTTATATCGTTGGCAATAAAAACGATGGAAACGGTACTGGACGTCCATATTAGGGACATACAGGATGGTCAGTATATACCTAACAACTAGGGGCAACAAGGAACAGCCATCTGGGTCTTAGTCTGCTGTGAAGCTTATTTGTAGATGCACTACTAAGCAAAGTAACCCAAGAAGGCATACAATCTGTAGAATATGCAGATGACGTAGTCCTAATAGCGAAGGTACGATGGACAAGAAATTTTAACAATAAATATACCAGAGGAGAAAAGAAATTATTCCGTGAAGGGGAATTAAGTATCTAACAGCTTAGATATCAAACTTTTGTGGAAGAAACTGCTTTGCAGATGCCATTAAGACTTTTCCAACAGCAATAGAGTAATTCCAGATCTAGTTCCATTACGCATTGTGCTAGAAAGATGTCTCAATGAGTCTATGATCAGAATAATCAAAGGTGGATTAAGAAAAGGAAGGATTACAAATTTAAGAAATGGAAGGTCCCAATATTGTATTATTTAGAATAAAAGTTGGTAGATTAGATGAAAAGTTTCTGTATCTACACGAATTTTACTTTGGATACTTAGTTAAAAGAATAGAGATGAGAGAAAACGATAACTAAGTGAAAAAGAAACGAAGGTAAAAATTTGAAAAATTTGGACAAATATAAATTATATCTTGTTTATAATGAATCCAAAAAGAGTTTTAATGGAAATATTGAATCTATCGAATAAGATCAAATGAAGCAATGTAAAATAAATGTGATGCTCGATTAGGGTTATAACTACAATTATGAGCAACTGGTTTTCGAATAATCATAACTAGATAAATAAATTAAATTCTAGTCTAGTTTTTATGAACATACGTGACATGTCTATGTACCGAATACAATCGAATGAATTGTGATTAGTACCTCGAAGTTATCAGTCCAAAAATGGTGGGCATTGATTTTCGTTATTGACAAACTCATTTATTATTCATAACTAGACTTCCTGCGAACCAATTAGCGGTGTAGTGACAACAAAAAATAGCAACTAAGCTATTGGCAGGCTTCTTGGAATCAGGCTCTTTTGATCTCGTTCATCAATGACGTTTTAGAAAACTTGAAAGGAACGTGTACATACTAATAAGGGTCTCCAAAAGGCTCAAAGAGAAGAAATTTGAACATAAAATGAGAAAAATAAACAAGTCAAGGTTTAGAGATATAAAAATAAATGTAAAGAATCTTAATAATCACCATTATGTACATAGCTCTATGTTTTTTCTCTGGATATAAGAAAAAATTACTCAAAAACAAGGGACGTTAATTATGATAACAGCCAGACATCAAAAAAATAAAATAAGAAAAAAACAAAATTGATAAAAAGTGTGTCATTGTGAGTAGGACTATTAAAAATTGCGACAAATCAACCAACTCTTATACAGAAGGTTTTCCTCTCAAAAAATATAGAACAAAAATATACATGGTGTTACCATGTTTATTTTTGTATATTATGTGCAGAGAGACGTCTCTGGAGATCGATCCAAAATGAATTAGAAGAGATTAATATGTGAAACCAACACAAAAAAATAGGTCAGATGGTATATATAGATTTGATGAGTCGATGCAAAACCTTTTAGAACCGTATCTATGAGGAAGTCGTTGACGAAACTTTCACTATTAATTTTTAACGTGATCTGTCAAAATTTTACATGAAGCGAATACATAGATTAGTCTTAATACTCACGAAGAAAAATGTTTTTCTTCATACCATACCATAGCAACGACGAAAGTTTAACATTTACTAGGGTTGAAAGAAAATCAACAGATGTCACCCAAGTTAACTTCAATATCTTTGCTAATTAACTATCGAGATAAAAGAAGAGAAAAAGTTGAGTTGATATAAATCTGAAAATACTTTGGTTATCAGATTTTAAAATTACGATTAATCGTGATCTAAATGAATTTATACATCGATATGTTATAGTAGATTAAACAACATTATATATCAAAATATTTCCAATGGTTCGTACTTTAAAGAACAGTTTCGATGTTGTTGCTTATCATCAGCGGGAGTTAATAATATAGTAAATAACAGAATTTGATCATTAAATAATTATTTTTCGAAAATTATTGTTTATAACGACAAATTCACATTCCCTGCTATTCAGGACAAGTCCATGGTGAAAATAGTAGAAAAAGTTGAGGATTTCAACTCATGGTGTTGATATGATTTATAGAGTTTCATAGTATATGTTATGAAATACAAATGAATGTATTTTTAGGGAACATTTGACAGATTCAATAGCGAAATAAATAATTTCAATTTCAAACTTTATTATTAGTAAATCATTATTTGTGAAACCTAATCAAGTTTTGGTCTTCAGAGACCGAAGGTGTTGTTTGATATTCAATAATTTTATCTATACCTAAAGAAGCGGTTGATTGGTTCAAATCACATGTTTAGAAATTGTTTATTTATTAATTTTACAAGTATAAAATCTCTCAAATTTAAAACCAGCCCTGTACGTTTTCATATTAATGACCTACTTAGAAAAATCATTACTGGTAGACCGTGTCCCATATGAAAGTAATTTACTTCAACGTGCTCTTACCCTTAACATCCTCTTTTGCTACCACTGTTAATAAATACAAGGGATAGTTGAATAATTTACAAAATCCACAAGTTTCTTCTCATGCGCATTTGAAATTCAGTTGCTTACATAAGAAACCTTTTAGCTCGCACAAATGATCATTATGTTCACTATATAAGTCAAAGAAAGTTTTCAATTTAAAAATTATTTACAGTTTCTCCAAAAACTACTCCATAACCGCGATTTATACCACAAAAATCGTAATACGTTTTGATGATAGAGGAAAAGATAACCGATATAGATGAATGAGTTGTATTTGGATTTTGTATTCGGTTTCTGTTTGCCTATATCTGGGAAAACACGCTGAATAAGCTTCGAAAATTCTTTACGCCCCTTTAAATATGTTTTTTTCTCACAATATTAATAATTGAAGTAACGAATTCATCAAAGAGATATTATTAAATGTATGTGCATATATATAATATCTAAAAATAAATTCTGACAAAGATCAAATGTCACGGATCTCAAAACTGTATTAGGTAGGATTCTATTTATAAATAAATGACAGAAATTATATAAAGTTGTGAAGGAAAGTTTTATGTTGAATGATATTTATGTATAATTTGGTATAATATGTGAATGTATGCGAAATAATTTACGATTTACGGCATTATTTATGAACAGTGGGTGGAAAAGCGGTCAAGGTGATAGTAAACTAGTTTGTCGTTGAGTGTTTATCGGAATAAATAGAATAGCTGAAAGTTATGAGACATCTTTTATTGCTTATTACGAAATAAAATGATCCTCTTGCTGTTAAAACTAACATAAAAAGTACATTAATTTAACGTAAAGCTAAAATTGGCAAGATAGACTTCCCTATACGATGGGCCCAGTATAGGCCCAAACTTGGGCCATGTATTTACAACTCTGGCGCTAGTGTGGAAGACATTATTGGCCCAGACTTGGTGGAACTCTGGAATGATGTCCCTCGCTTTGTTTCCAAGCCTGGACCAGGCCTGGTTGCCTATGTAAACCCAAGACGGGTTTGCAACCCTGGGATAAGAAATCAATTGCATTCTAGTCGATTTCATCATCACTCTCGAGCATTTTTTCCAAGAGGAATTCCGTGCTCGTCGGAGTGTCTTCACTATCTTCTCTTGCAGGACTGGTCTTTCCGTAAAAAAATTCTTCTTCCCCCAAGTCAGCAGGAATCAGATTCGGGTATGAATTTTGTAAACAAGACCCACACAGGCGTCTACATATAGGCCTTCTAGCAAATACACAATTTACTACAACCTTTTTGGCAGTTACAAAAAAGGGTGACAAAATGTCTCGAAACTCCCATCCCCACTTTACTGGATCTAAGCTGATATTTGAGAGCAATGCTTGAACCATGAAATACACTCTTAAGCAATGCAATTTGACTGCATCTGAGGTTGGAGGAAGAGACCCTAGATTGAACACATTTCTCTTAACAACAGTTTTTAAAAAATACGTATATCTATACAAATCGAGGTCAGAGATATTACGAGGCGCATTATATAAAGCAAGAACTGCATCCACTCCATTTTCATATAAACACTCTCTTGTATTGTCAAACCTTCGAAACGCTTCAAGAGCTTCTCTGAGATTAGATTAAATCAGACTCGTCAAGAAAGTCTCCTTTATTCTCATATTAATCGAAGAAAATCCCGATCAAAACATTTTCACTAATTTTTTCACAATTTCACAATAATGAAATAATAAACTTTACTCGTGCACTAATAAGATGTCTTTCGCCGTGTGTCTGTTTTGCTCCGACAGCGCCCTCTGCACCCGTAGAATCTTCGGCTAATGTATTGAAGAAACTTTCTTAGTAGAAAGATATCTATATAGAGGGTGATGCGTTAAAACCAATCCCTCGAAAATCGCAAAAAGATTTAAGAAAAAAAAATCGTTTTGGAGCTCTTGGCGAGTTTTTAAATTTTTGATGGGAAACCGAAAATTTTACGAACTTATTTAGGGAGGAAATTGAAGCTAGAAAACTCAGCTACAAAATGTAAGCTTTATTTTTCTAAATATTTTGCGAAAATGTCTGGTATTCAACAACTTATAAAATAGTAACCAAACTTGTCAACTATGAAAAAATCTAACATTAGTGAAAGTAAGTTTTTTCATATCACAGAGTGAGTTCAAAGGTACAATTGGTCTCATTTTAAAGGTAATCATCTCAAGCAAGGGTTCGCTGCTGAGTATGGTAGACACATGTGTTTTAAGTTCATACAGGCAACCAGCAAAAAACAATTTCGTTCGTGTTGTTTTCCAAGAAAATTTCACAAGTCTGAATTTTTTTGCATATGCTGTTTTAAAGTAGAGACTCTAACGAGAAAAATGCATTTTCTTTCGTCCCGAAATGTTGAGTTTTCGAGGAGATACAGCAGTTTCTTCTTCAGCCGTAGACGTAATTTCCCTCAGGCTCAGGCGCGAAAACTTTTTAGTGCGTCCCCGAAATTTGAGCGCATTTTACAAAGAAATGACAGCTCTTAGGGAAAAATTACAAGGAAATTTTGATGTTAACTTTCACTGTATCAATAAAACACTCTGAGAACTGGACTAGAATCCCTCAACAATGTCTCTATATATTTGAAGAAGATATTCTAAAAGTAATTCGATAGTTTATTTATATGATCTCAAAAATAAATATAACATCACAACCTTCTGCAATATTTCTTATCGTAAAAGGTCATCCATTGTTTATATTTATCACATTTTCTCGCATAGTTGGTTATCTCAGTTTCGGGCTGTAATAATCAATAAACTTGATTCATACAAAGAAAAAAAAACAAGAAACTGTTTAATATCGTTAACATGCATGACCTAAATGTAAACATCGGCACAGTGTTTGTGACACAATATTTTAACTTCGGTATTAATTACATCTCCATATATAAAGTCTGCATACATTTGCAGGAATATTAGTATGTGAGTGAAATAAATGAAAAAAAAAACACTTAGTTTTCTACATAAAATTATGTTTACTTTACGTGATTAAAATTGCAATTTGTTGTAGATTATGATTTAAATTATTTTCCATTTAATCAGTCCAAATTTTGATACCTATAATTGCTTTATTTACACACACTATATATAGTGTATATATATACACTATATATAGTGTATATATATATATATATAGACTTTCCTAGAAATTGTTTAGTAGTATTACTGTAAATTAACAGTTTTCTATAATGAAAAGTTCAGCAAAGCCGCGTCCCTTATTTATAAAAACAGATTAAAGGCGCTGCGCGAAATCGCCGAATTTTAAAAATCCATTGTTCATAAGATACATCGTTTTCGATCAATTTGAATGTTTTTTCGGTATCATCACCAAAATTCAAGGAAACCATTTCTACTTCTTCGTTTACTTTACTTAATGCTTTTCCAAGGTAAATGTATTCGTTTTTAGAACTGCAAATTTTCACTAGAACGTAGTTCTCTTCTTCAATTTTACTTGGATGAATATTTTACTTGTTTTCAATTTATCTATAAACTCTCTATGATTTTTATAGAGTGTTTTAATTTCTTTCAGTGTTTCACCTCCATAAAAACTACCCCAGAACCCAAATCGGGCAATAAGACTTTGGATCTCCGTTTTAGATATAAACACTAAATTCTTCATATTTTGGAAATATATAGCGTAGAATCTAGCATTCGAAAAGTTTTCGAAGATGTTTTTAAAAAAACCTTTTTTAGAATGAATGAAAGAATCCGATATAAATTTTAAAGTACCGTGCCGCTTCCATGAAGAATTATATTTTTTGTGGTTGAATATCTGGTGTTTAAAATGAACAAGCAGTACCACAAAATCATCATTTAAAATTTAGATGGTGACACACTTGAAAGATACGTGACTTATAATTCAATGATTTATTCGATTCGTTGGAATCGGTAACAATTGTTTTATCGATTCTCTGTTTAAGCAATTTTTTCTTTTGTAAAATAACTGCTAAGTTTCGAAACATAGTGTGGATACTTCATTTTACTTTCTAGAAAATAAATTACATATTAACAAGTTCTGTCGACTATATTGCGATTATGTTCGTTGCTTCCATTAGGAACTATTTGACAGACTTAGTTACAGAATAACCAGTAATTCGAACAACTTTTTGTTAGTTTTGGATTGTTTTGTTTTCAACTTCTTGATAACAATCTCAACGTTTTACGCGTCGCGAACTATCCATTTATTTGGTACTTTTTGAACAAATTTTGTACTAAAACCATGTCTTCTTTCATCCGAATTTGGATTCAAGAACAATCGATTCGTTTTGGTATACGGTGTTTTTTTACTCAACGTATTCTTTGGTTGTCTTAACACCTTGTATAATTTTGTTAAATAGGGTGTTTTTTTCGAAACGGCCTGTAAAAAGTTGTCTTGTTTTTGAAAAATTTGAAAAATGTAGTAAATTTCGGTTGGGTTGACAATAGTAAAAATTGCTTTTTGAACGGGCTATGTTATAAAGGAAAACTGCAAAAACTGTGCAGCTGATTATCATGAAGATTTGACTCCAGTTCAAAAGATTCTGACTACGATTATTATTTATAAAGATACTTTGGAATTGAAATGTTTTTTTTACTTTGTTTTATTTGCAAAAAATGTATTTTCCTTTATGGTTTTTGCGCTGAAATTTCGTTTTCCAGTTTATGTCTGGTACCCTGTTTAAACCAAACGCCTTTACAGGCAGGTAATTTTACATTCACTTATAATTGGATGGTCGTTTTAGAGTCAGGGGTCAAATGTCATAAGAATCGATTTTTTTACATTTTTTGCAAATATTTCTTGTATTTTTTTTAAAAGTTGTAACTGACCTTACAGTTTTTTTAGTAAAATTCAAAGTTTTTGAGTTATTTGTAAAAAATGAGTTTTTCACAATTTTCAGCGAAACGGTAAGTTTTATGATAAAAATACCTCAGACAAAAATTGTAGATCATAAAACTATCTGCAAAAAACGTAGGAACACTTTTTTTCTACAAGCTATTGTTTCTGAAATATAATGATTCAAAAAGTTGTGAAAGTTGTCGTATTTAATGGTTTCACTAATATACTTTCAGCAGTAAACTTTTCTTACAACATTGAAATGAACCGAAACTTGTGAGTATTTGTAAGAAATTTCTGTTAACTACTGGAAAGTTCTTCAAATAAATTATCAATTGTCAAATTATCAAGGTGTTTCTAAAGTTCGACGATATTGACAGTAAATCTCAAAACATTATAACTTTTACAACTTTTTGAATCGTTATATCTCAGAAACGGTGGCTCGTAGGGAAAATAAATAAATAATTTTATGATCTACAATTTCAGTCAAAGGTATTTTTATGATAAAACTTACCGTTTTGCTGATAATCAAGAAAAACTCATTTTTTTCCCTTTTGACCTCGAATAAAATTTTTTCCATACACGGAAATGATGGAGAACATTCAAATTTTATTTTTTATTGAATATTAAACAATTTTACTGATTTTCAGCTTGTTGGAATTTATGTAGCTTCACTCTTATTTTTTGGTCTAATTTGACCCGACTATTATCCCAGCCCTATATTTTTCTCTATTCTAGAAATAGTAATAATATAGAGAAGAGGATGTGACGTGAATAATTTTCTATAAAGAACGATGTGTCATGAACGTAAATAGTAGAAACTAAGCTTCAAACGAAAACTATTATTACCACAAATTACGTGGGCAGATTGCCCTCATTCCTTGTTAAATATAATTCAACAAAAAAAACGCTTAAATATCAAAAATTTACTTAAATAATACATCGTTTAATATTTCGCTAGTTACTTAGTTTTGTCATTGTTTTAAAATGTATTTTATGTTAACAGATGTTTGAATATATAAAACTTTCAACCCCCAACTTTTCACTAATAGGTACTGCTCTTATTTTTTAGATGGTATACAAAAAGAGTTGTAGAATATATTTATTATTATATTACAAAACTTCTACTGCGATTTATACTTTTGAAAATTCAATACAAAAGTATTGTACTTACTTTTTAGGTTTAACGAAAACTAATTCAAACTAAATAATCCACTGATGATGATGAAAATTATGTCACACAAATCACAAACTCCACGAATAACTTCGATTTAATCGTACTGGTGTATTAAATTCGACCACCTAGCTCCATAAAGTTTTAACAGCAACTAGTGTGTGAATGTGAAGGAAACATCGGCTAGCGGATTTTCACGCCATTTGCACCGTTATGTTTTGGCTCGTTACTCGTTAGCGTTGGGGATAATAGGGCTTAGAGCACTTGTACACGTACGTTTTTTTCACCAGAAAACACACCGTGTTTTTTACCTGAATCGCGGTGGTGTATTATTTATAATGGATGTGTGAACATCTTCTGGACACCTGTCCGGCGAATAATATGTTCCAGTGCATGTATACACATCCGTTATAAATCATACACCCCACAATTACTGCAAAAAATACGATGCGTTGTCCGGTGAAAAAAAACGGACGTGTATAAACGCTTTTATACATTGAGTTGAAACCATATGGAAAAATTTCTTATTAGTGGTTTTATGAAAAAAAGTTATTCTTGATAAAAAGTTCTACATGGTTCAAAAGCTAAAATGCAACTATCAGATATCAGTTTTTTAAAGCAGTATACGAGGTTTGTTAAAAAATTGTGTCTATTTTTTACAATTCAGAAAAATGTTATGAAGTGAAGTTGTTTTGAATTAAAAGTTATATTCAAATATGCAATTACAGTCATTTATTACGGAAAGCAAATTCACTAAATCGTGAAGAAAAAATAGAACTTGTGTTAATTGTTGGAGACAATTACAAAATATTAGAGAGACCGCAAATATTTTTAATAATAGGTGTCTGTTTAGAAACTTTAGGCATAGGCAAAAACTTTAAATAAATTTATGGCTAGTGAACGTATAGAAAATCAATTTAAGAATAAATGCCCAAAACGGGTTGCGAATGAAGGATCAAATATTCTTTTAAAATATGGTGTGGTGTGTACAAAAATAAATTAGTTACACGTTTTATTTTCGACATTCTTTAAATGCCGCACGATACTAACAATTATTAGAAAATCAAGTAAATGGTTTTTTGCACGACCTTAAGTTACAAGAACTTACGACAATTTGGTTCCAACAAGACGGTGTTTACATCCATAGTACATAAAACTTTAGAGTACTCCTTGAAAATATGTTTAATGGGATTCACAGGTATTCAGATATGTTTTGGCCTCCTAGGTTTGCTCATTTGACCCTCCTTGATTTTTACTCAAAACAGCAGGTTTATCAGCGAGGACCATTTGATGATGTAGACCATTTGAATAGGATTATTTGCCAAAAAATTACTCCAAATATGATACAAGAGTTTGATAAAAGAACTGTAAGAAGCTGTAAGACATTGAATTAGAATTTAATTATGTTTCGGTTTGCTAAATATTCTTTGTATGAGTTTCTCAATTTCTACAATAAATAATCATTATGTACACGTATGTAAATTGAAAGATTGTTCAATATCAATAAATAGAAGAGTTATCATATTTTTAACAGGTAAGAGAGATAAATTATAACCAGCAAAAATAATTAATACGGAATGATTAGTGAATAATCACATGAATTTTCATAATAAATGGTTATAATTTCATATTTTAATATAACTTTTAATTCAAAACAACTTTATTTTATAACATTTTTTTGAATTGTAAAAAATAATGATACTTTAGTCTTGTACAAAATCAAATTTTTTGATAAACCTCTTATGCTGCTTTAAAAAATTGATTCTGATGGTTGCATTTCAACTTTTAAACTATGTAGAACTTTTTGTCAAGAATAAGTTTTTTTCATAAAACTACTAATAAGAAAGTTTTCCATATGGTTCCAACTTAAGTAGACACACTGTATATCACTTCTTTCTTTTCCAACACTAGTCAATGTAAGGAAATTTTTCTTTCCCGCATGGGTTATAATTAATAAATTCTGCATAAATAAGCATATACATAAAGAGAAATTTGGTTATTATTCAAAAATATTTGCTTTTTAAAAACTTAACAGTGATTTGAAAATTTGATTTTCGCACCCAATCAAAGTCGATTTTCGCTCGCTATTGGGCTATTCTTTTAATGCTTGTTGTGTACGACAGTTGGTGTTTGAATATTATAGAGAAAAAACGTCTTTCATATCATTTTTCACTGTATCACTCTGTGCAAAATGATTACAAGAAGTTGTAAACGAAATGCAGACTAGTTTTGTTATATTTACCACCAATTTCTTGAACTTATAGAGAGAGAAAAAAGACAAATTAAGATATTTGCGAGGCATATCAAGCTTACTTTGATCTACCATTCAAAAATCAAGACAAAAACTGTATCCTTCACATGTATCAGATACAATATTCACGTTAAGTTAATTTCGCATTTTTATTCTAATTACTATCTTATAATAACATGAACTAGGTTTACATTACGTTACGTCAAGTGAGAAAAGAGCTAAAAAGTTTGTAGTACCGAGAATTTGGAGGGAACCCTGTGATCATTATACTGATTGTTATATTTGGATTGTGAATCCACTCAGAGGTGAAAATTCAATAAATACAACTTATCCTTACCTACCATCAACATCAACAAAATCTTGAATCTGCTCTGCTATTGTTGGAAAAGCAATAAATAGCTCAAGTAATCACGAAGTTCATGAATTCGTTTTTGAATCTGAACCAAAAATACCACGTCTCATCAATTTTCAAGATCTCAATGACTTAATTGAGATCGCTTGGAATTTCATTAAATCTGATGTTTGTCAAAAAAAAAAGTCATGAAAATTCTTCAGTGAGGAAGATGGCCTCTGTTTTTGCCATGACGTGAAAGGTCTATTTGAAGGAATCGGTATTCCATATCCCGTGGAGATCTCTGTTTCTATAGTACCAAAGGGAGTTAACTATGCTCCTCAGCACTTTAATCTGGACTCTATATTATGTCTAAGTTGTTCTTTTTGGCCTATGGGATAGTGAAAATGATGCCTCTCACTACCAACAAAAACATTATCCTGCACGTACTGAGCAAGAAGAAAAATCAATGTTAAACTAAACTATTTTTGTAAAGCTACTCAACGAAAAAGAGAAAAACCCTGGATCATTTTCAAGACAATAGTTTTCTTGGAAACCATAGAGCTGAGAAGTACCAAGAGCTAATCACTAACATGTCATGAACTTTTATATCATTTGAAGATAATATGGGAGCTTAAATCAAGACATAGTGGAATTTAAGAGACGTTACCAAGACCAGTTCACTGAAACCACGATGGGAGACTACATTTGAAGGTTAATAAGATAAAATTTCACCGAACATGACAGAAAAAATAATAAAAAACAGTATTTGTATAATTATTTAGTTATTTTTATGTTTGTTTTTTAGTTTTTACAAGCTTGTGTCTACAAATTTTTAAATAAAATTTTGAAAGTTTGAAAATAATGAAAGAAATTTAACCTAACATAACCCTGTAAATTAAGGTGTACCGATTTAGTGGAAACCATTACGCTTTTACGTTTTCGCATACTTACCTGTACCTATAACAGTTTTTGACCGAATTTACCATTGAATTTAAAACAACTTTTGTGAAACTGTTTTGAACACACAAAAACACCGCTTTCGTAGAAAATTAAGATGTAAGTCCTTAACATTCAATATCTTCATAGTTACGAAACGGTGTATTGGTGCAAACAGCTTTTTTTATAAAACCCCACGGGGGTATACAGTATGGTCGGTCAAAGAAAAATATACCACAACGCATACCGTCATACGTGTCACGCTTATTTAATCTCTCAACCGAAACCTGGCCAGGTGAGTTTTCGTACCTCTCACTTCAATTCTTCGATTCCTCATGGGACTACTGACAATAATAGATATTTATTATTGTGATGACCGCGTTTTTTGTTATAAAAACCGATTCCTTCACGTAGAAAAATAATAAATTCTTCAACGAATTTACGTCCATGTTGAAAGATATTTAAAAAACATAAATTTCTTTGATTTCTTATTTCTTAGAACATTTGTTATGTTTCGATTTCGAAATATAAAGAAAAATTATTGAACAAACTAATTTTAAAACAGATGAGACCTAAATTAAGAACATTTAGAAACGTATCAAAAGGTCTAAGAAAAAAGAAGTTGAAGAAATTTGAATAAATTTATTTAATTTGTCACTTCTTAGACTTTTTGATATATTAATCTTTCTAAATGCTCTTGATTTTGAGTCTTGTCTGTTTTAAAATTAGTTTTTCCAATAATTTTTCTTAGTATTTCGAAGTCGAAACCTCAATTTTTTATCAATCTCCCAAAAATTATCAAAAAAACTGATTTTGAAAGAGAAGAGACCGAAATTATTTATATTTCTTTCTCAAAGACGTTGGTACAACAAATCTAAATCCAGGGTCCTTTACAACAAACTGAATCGATATGCATATATATATATATATATATATATATATGCAATATATAATTATATATATATATATATATATATATATATATATATATATATATGCAATATATAATTATATATATATTATAAGTACTGGCATTAGTGTTCTGAAAATTTCCTTGCATGGGTTTTCCGAAATGCTCGTTTCAGCTAAAATAATTTGGACAAATAACATTCACAGCTTTGAAAATCTGTAAAC
Source organism: Diorhabda carinulata (assembly GCF_026250575.1). Lineage (NCBI taxonomy): Eukaryota > Metazoa > Arthropoda > Insecta > Coleoptera > Chrysomelidae > Diorhabda > Diorhabda carinulata. The sequence continues at coordinate 16,729,696 of NC_079461.1, forward strand.
CTTGACAAAAATTTATATAGGGTGTTCAGAAAATGTTGTCGAGTTTCGCTATCTAAAAACTTCGAAAACTCAATTTTTTCAAATGGGAGCTTAAATCAAGACATAGTGGAATTTAAGAGACGTTACCAAGACCAGTTCACTGAAACCACGATGGGAGACTACATTTGAAGGTTAATAAGATAAAATTTCACCGAACATGACAGAAAAAATAATAAAAAACAGTATTTGTATAATTATTTAGTTATTTTTATGTTTGTTTTTTAGTTTTTACAAGCTTGTGTCTACAAATTTTTAAATAAAATTTTGAAAGTTTGAAAATAATGAAAGAAATTTAACCTAACATAACCCTGTAAATTAAGGTGTACCGATTTAGTGGAAACCATTACGCTTTTACGTTTTCGCATACTTACCTGTACCTATAACAGTTTTTGACCGAATTTACCATTGAATTTAAAACAACTTTTGTGAAACTGTTTTGAACACACAAAAACACCGCTTTCGTAGAAAATTAAGATGTAAGTCCTTAACATTCAATATCTTCATAGTTACGAAACGGTGTATTGGTGCAAACAGCTTTTTTTATAAAACCCCACGGGGGTATACAGTATGGTCGGTCAAAGAAAAATATACCACAACGCATACCGTCATACGTGTCACGCTTATTTAATCTCTCAACCGAAACCTGGCCAGGTGAGTTTTCGTACCTATCACTTCAATTCTTCGATTCCTCATGGGACTACTGACAATAATAGATATTTATTATTGTGATGACCGCGTTTTTTGTTATAAAAACCGATTCCTTCACGTAGAAAAATAATAAATTCTTCAACGAATTTACGTCCATGTTGAAAGATATTTAAAAAACATAAATTTCTTTGATTTCTTATTTCTTAGAACATTTGTTATGTTTCGATTTCGAAATATAAAGAAAAATTATTGAAGAAACTAATTTTAAAACAGATGAGACCTAAATTAAGAACATTTAGAAACGTATCAAAAGGTCTAAGAAAAAAGAAGTTGAAGAAATTTGAATAAATTTATTTAATTTGTCACTTCTTAGACTTTTTGATATATTAATCTTTCTAAATGCTCTTGATTTTGAGTCTTGTCTGTTTTAAAATTAGTTTTTCCAATAATTTTTCTTAGTATTTCGAAGTCGAAACCTCAATTTTTTATCAATCTCCCAAAAATTATCAAAAAAACTGATTTTGAAAGAGAAGAGACCGAAATTATTTATATTTCTTTCTCAAAGACGTTGGTACAACAAATCTAAATCCAGGGTCCTTTACAACAAACTGAATCGATATGCATATATATATATATATATGCAATATATAATTATATATATATATATATATATATATATATATATATATATGCAATATATAATTATATATATATTATAAGTACTGGCATTAGTGTTCTGAAAATTTCCTTGCATGGGTTTTCCGAAATGCTCGTTTCAGCTAAAATAATTTGGACAAATAACATTCACAGCTTTGAAAATCTGTAAACCTTGACAAAAATTTATATAGGGTGTTCAGAAAATGTTGTCGAGTTTCGCTATCTAAAAACTTCGAAAACTCAATTTTTTCAAATGGTAACATTTATGTTTCTCTTTACCATTCGATTCTACGCTTCAAATTAAGGGGACTTCGTTGATAAATTCATATATCTCAAATTAATGGTTTTTGTAGAAACTTGAAAAAACTTTTCATGGTTTTTAATTGTCACCTGCCGATAACGAACAACGAATAACAAAATTTAACGTATCAAAAATTAAAATAATTTATTCAATTAAAAAATATTCACTACATTAAGAAGAGAAGAACAAAACTAAAAATTAAACTAAAGTAAATGTTCGAAATGAAATTAAAAACCATAAAGATATAGTGGTCCAAAGAACCAAATAAAAATTTAATACAGGATAAGCCCAAGAGACAAATACCTCCTTAAATTTAAATATAAGAGTGTGGGGATATGAAATAAATACAAACTGTTTGTTTTAATTTCAATATTTGCACTTTACGCTATAACTACACAAATTTATATTTCTGACGATCATCGAAATTTTCTCAAAATTTTCTTTTCTAATTTTTCATATGTAGTTCCTTCCCATCCTTCAGAAAATACTTTTCGTTTTAAATTTCACTAATATTTTTTAGTTTTCTCAATAAACCGAATATTCGAGAGCCAAAGCTTTCACGACATTTCCATAATAAGCGGTTATCATATCTGACCAAGACAGTTTTTATGCCAGATTCTGACTTTCTATCAAACTAAATGCACGTCTCAACATGTCGAAAGATATCGTAAATTGTTTTTCTGGCTACTCCCATTGTTACATAGTGATCTTCTAACAGAGATGTTTATGCTTAGGACATTCGACAATTGCCTAATTTCAAGAATTATCATCATTATCAGTTAACGCCTACTTCAGTTGCAAAGCTGTATGAAAATATTTTTTGTCACACACCCTTATACATCGACAGTGCACAGATAATAAACGATAAAATGAACAAAGAAGACACAGAAAATAGCATTAGAAGAATCAACTATAGAATAGGACAACGGGTTTAAATACATGATGGAAAATTGAAACAAGACTGGATTAGCTGAAAGATTATTCAATGCAATTAAGACACAGTTTTGAGTCAAAAAGTATGGAATATGAATATATGGAAAATTAGTTATATTCATATTGACACATGGATCTGGGACATGGACACTCACATAGAAAAAGCTAAATAAAGAAATAGTATAGATATGCGATTTCTAAGGAAAAAAGGTGTACCTTCAGTCTCTGAAGACGATAACTTGGAATCTAAACGCGCGTCAGACAGTGTAGTTGTGAATGTTGATGTAGTGTATTCAGTATGAATATCACTAATGGTTCCAGAGATTTCAGCATAGTTATAATATGAGAAAACCTCCCAAAATCGTCGACTAACGATATTTTTTACATACAAAAATTGACTTATCTTTTATTATGTTTTATTAAAAATTTATTCCAATAGAATGAAATAAAAATGAAATTCATTCGTCTATAACTATTAATTTTATATCGCCTACTGAAACATTCAAATTTGTGAACGAACTAAATACTGATTATGATAATTATTCAATCATACTAATGTAGATATTCCACTCGCTTACTAGAAATAGGCAACTTCTTTTTCTTCTAAAAAACCCACGCATCATTTACCATTTATCATGAAATTAGGTACAAAAATGTTTACACACAAGGTAAATAGCTGATATCGAAGAAAACGGAGACTTAATGAATCTTCATTGTTTCCAATTGGACTTTAGTAACAGATCTAATTGAGTGGGCTATGAAGAAGTATTCCTTCATCCATCCGAAAGCTATAGGAGCTATACAGGAAGATACAGCCATGGAGAAGGTACACCAGTTATAATGGAGGATCAAAAAGGAAACCAGGGCTGGATCCTGCGTACCATTAACGTATAAAGTTTACCAAACGACGATAACCGACAATTCCTTAAATTAGTTAGGTGAAAGTAATTATTATAAGTTAGTGTAGTGTATAGTGTTGAAATAAAGACAGTGTCTATTAATTAACGAATGGAAATCGAATAAAAAATAATTTAGAAAAACATTAACTTGACCCTATTTTGTAGAATGACTTGAAAACTTCCTAGGTTTAATGTGAAGTGTCAAGGTATATCGTGGTAGTTTTATGTACTACATTTTTCTATTTATAGTATTATGGATGCTGACAATTGAACCCTTGAATTGAACAAAATTACAATTATAGTGAGTGGATAATATGGAATAAATTATTATTTTGAAAATATGTAAATTTAAAAAATAGTTGTGGAGATCGTGGGGAAAATATTGAATTCCCACTCGTGTGTTAAATGTCATTTTCCACGCTCGTGATGTAATATAATCATTTGGTGATGCCGCAACCCTTTCCATATAATTTGTTGAATCTCATTGACCCAATTCAAGATTATTTTTAAATTGATTTTCCTGTCGGATGATCCATTATTTAAAATAATATTTGCGTACCTACTTCGGTTATGTGTTATTGTTTATTCTTTCTGACAACAGGGCGCGTCGGAATGTATATCACAGTAATTATCAACTTGCGTGTTAGCTAAAAGCTCCGTCGTAGTTTCTATAGCAACCTCTAATGGGATCGTCTTTCGTTGAACGAATAAATAGGAAAAAAACCACGTCACCCACTGATTACTTCACAAGAATATAAATATTGGAGGATTCGCTATGCTTTTTGATGATAGAAAATGTAAAAATCGAATTTTTTAGCTCTAGAGAGAAAAAGTTTTATGATAGAAAACGGCGATTAGTTTTAGGATGAAATTAATGATCCTATAGACCTCTATAGATGTTTGAGCAAGATACTGAAACACCTGCTAAGATCTAATTGCAGAGTGACATTGATAAAAATGTTAAGCTGTCTAATATTGAGTTCCAAATTCGATATTTGATATTTGTGTATGAGATGATTTTATATTTGCAGTTACATACATTTTTTCTTCAAGTTTGGATTCAATAAAGGGCCAAATCAGGGCTAAATCCTGAGAATTGTATGTGTTGTATGGTTAATAACGTCAGTTCTATATCTTCATTAATTATCACTAATATATAATATCGTATTAAACGTCAAATTAGAATTCTCATGTATCTATATTAGAATTATGACCAGTAATGCCAACTGGTTGAAATTTCTTCCCCAAAGCATATTTAAAAATCCCCTTAATTCACATTTAGATACTCTAAGCTTTTTTTGTGATGTTCTTTTGTTTAAAGTTTGAGTTGATGAAACGCACAAAACTTAATTTTATTTTTCTGCAAGCTCTACTGTCTAGCTTGCTTAAGCGAAAAAAATACCCTCAAACCTTTGACCAAGAAAAAAATCCCATTATGTAAATTTAGGGGAAAAATTCCTATGTTAGCATAACTGATCATCACTCATCACTCAACTTTTTTCCTTTTCTTTTTCTGCTTAGACAAATTAAAAGCATAGAACAAATCTAAAGCATCGGATCCTCATATCATAACAGAATGACTGGGCGGTGATTTTCAATTTGAATCTTTCAGAAATTATTAAAATAAAACTAATTTTAAAACAGAAGAGACCTAAAATCAAGAATATTTTTGCGTGCATAGAAATGCACTGTAAACTTTTGACTTTGAATTATTCATCAGATCAAAACTTGTGAAAATAAATCGTTATTTCATTTTGTTAAGTTCTTTTTTTTAATTACATTGTTAACGTTTATTTTTGCGTGTGTTATAAACTTTTTAACTAACCCGCCGAAGTGTTTTATTCTAATATATCCTAGATAACACCACCTAACATAAAAACCCTACAGATTTTAATTAATACACGTGTTGGGGAAAATTTCTCCTTAAACTCTAATCATAATTCAAAATTGAGTCTACCATTTTTTCAATTTATAGGCATAAATGGATGAGAATGTTCAACATCAAAATGTGCATTTTCTGTATTTCGTTCAGATTTTGATAAAACTTAAACGACAGCTATGAAAAGAAGAAAATAGTTAATATTACAGTTTTATTGATTCGCTCTGGTATCTTTAGTACCAATGAGTTCAAATTCATATTGACATTCTTTCTTGAACAATGGTAGTACCGGAGACCCATTAATCTCTTCTTTACGAACCGAAGACATTCATGCGTAGATTCTTACATGTCCTTATAAGGTAAAATCCTGACTATAAATCGATTTTATTCAATGTGGAACTCATACAAAACACTAAAGCGTTATAAAATTATATCTTACGTGCAATATTTTTATGAATCAAGTCTACACTGCTGTGTTTTATAAAAAAAGAACTTCCTAATGCTGTTACTCATTCCACGTAAAATACTGGATGATCATTTTGGTATTTAGTAACTATAAGAATTCCAAATAATTTTTTTAATAGCCAGATAGATAGATAATAACAAGCTTAGAGTAATTACGTACAGTTTTCTTATTTTAAATGCAACCCCCTGTATATTACAAATTTTTTGGGTCTTTAGTTTGATCACACTGTTCATATTCACCACTACACCAAAACTCACAATTACAATATTTAACTGCGTTTCGATAACCAAGCTATCGTCTTCAGATACTTAGTTTATCTTCAGTCTTTGAAGACGATAACTTGGTATCACTAACAATTTCAGCTTCGTCTTAATAGCATGCTAATTTGATATAGAAATGTCTTTCAATGTTGCTCAACATCTCAGGCTTGACTAATTTAATGCGCAACCACTACTATCTACATAATTGAACAAAATGAAGAACAAGAAAGCGATGAAGTTGAATTATAGAGAAGGTATAGGAAGTCTATTCTACTTATCATGCAAGTCTAGAAGCCTTTTGTGACGCTGACTTTACAGGAGATGTTGAGACCAAGACAAAACCAAATAAATAAGAAGAAAAAGTACTTCAGGATATGTCATTATGCTATTTGGAGGACTGATTGCCTGGACATCGAGAAGACAATCAGTAGTCGCACAATCTACAATGGAGTCTGAATTTAAAATCATCGACCCTTATCGAAAATGACAAAATTTTAAGATCTGAGCCTATTTTATTTGATTGTCGCTGTTAATCTTTCACTTCTTAACCCAGCCTCCAGCTTTACAAACGAAAAAATAGTCTGACGAGCCTAAATCAAGGCTATATTGTGGGTGTTCAATATGGTGTGAAGCAGCAAGTTGAAATTTTGTGTAAAGCTTGTTGAGACTTGTCACTGACAAAGATTTTTGTGATCACCCTCTATTAACTATATTAGGCCAAGAACTAATTGACTGTACTACGTATATAACGTGATTAAGACTGCATATTTAATATCTACTTTGGTGTATTTTAATATTAAATGACTTACAAATAGAACTTCGAGAAAAAGATTTAAGACATACCAGTAGACATAGAAAGTAATATAATAACGTGGCGTCCATCGATGTTTTGCATCGCCGGTTTAGATGTTATTGCATCTCATCAGACCGGTGAATGTACCACAGAATCGACTGAAAAAGAAGTGAAGGCAACGCTCTATATAGACAACCAAAGTACAATTAAAGCCATTAAAGCCGGAAGAATGAAGAAGAGTCGGCATATTGAATTGAAATATCATATCAAATTTGACAACTGTCTTAAAGAATTTAATGCTCTAGATATAATTTACGAGTGCCATTATTTTGGTATTCGTACGCCCATTACAAGTGAATTGTATTGAAACAAAACAAATGCTTAAAATAATTCATGACTCGTTTACATGGGAGTGTTGAAACGGTTAAGTTTAAGTTGGTATCAATAAACTCGTCAAGAATTATGTTTATGTCCGCGTCAATCATTTTACAACAAATGTTTGAAAGATTCAGTGAAACATTATTGAAATTAACATTAAATCACCACAGGAAGAAATATATCCAAATGTTTATATAACAATTTGATTCATGCTCACAGTTCTCGTCAGTACAGCTTCGGCTGAAAGAAGCTTCTCAAAGTTAAAATTGATTGAGACCTAATTGAGAAGAGCGATGAATCTATCAGCGTTATCAGTTCTATCAATTGAAGTTGAAATAGCAGCTAGTGTTAGCTTTGACACAATTCTGAAGTAGCCAAAAAATTCGTCTATTTTTATTTCTATTTATTTAGTTTTGTTATCATTTCATTAGCAATAAATATCGTTCACTAATACATATAACAGAAATAAGTCTAATAGGGTCAGAAACAGAAGATCTTGCTGGCCATTCTATCGATCTGCGCATTCACCGATTCGGAAAAATTTGAGAAGGAGCTTGTGGGTTTGCTGAATCAGAATATAAGTTTGTCACTTTTGAATAGTTCTAATTATTTACCTACATCTGGACATTAACTATCACCGAAATTTCGTTTGTTGGGTTTATCCAGGTGTACTCACGAGGTCGAATTAGCTAAGGCAGCATACCCTGAAGATGCTCGACTGAATACAAAAGAGAGCAATTGGATTTATAGACGATCCAGAGTTGACCAGAAACTTGGAGAGCTTAGAGCATAGAAGACATACTCAGTTTTAGTTGCTGGCCAACGTAATATTTTCCGTGAGCGTTGGTTAAGCTAGGGATGCAATTCATTTTCCACCAAAACTCGAAAAATTTATGTGCGGAACGTTGAAGAATAGAATATTGTGTTTTTTTTAAAATTCAAGCAAAACATCAACTTTCGAAAGTTCCTAGTTAATAATTCAAACGACATCGATAAAACTTTTTACATTGTTTTCTAGCTTATATCTTTGTCTATAGTCAAAAAGATAAATTGACGGTTAAGGACAGTAATGAGAAAGTTGTCTCGGGCATAATAGCACGCAGTTCAGAGCTTTCGTGTGCAGCTTTACTAATGCATGGATCTCTCATTTTCTGCTTTAAAATCGGTTCAAAAGCTGCGTACGTTCGACGAGGTGCAATGAAAATATAATTTTCAGATTTTGTGCCACGTTCCTGATGTACCAATTACACAAAATCAATGCTTAACTTCAAAAACAATGAGTTAACTCAAAAAGCGGATGATATTAGTTTTTCTGCTAATATATTGTAGTCTCATAAAAAAATAAATCACATGACGATTCAGGAAAAGTGTTTTCTACTAAATTTAAAAACGTATATTGTGGAAACTATTATATTTATTTGTGTCATCGACCAATTCTAAAATATGATGATATAACTGCTCATAATAGCTCAGTGACATTGAAATTTTTTCAAAATACTATCTTACAATTAAAACCCCAAAGTATTACATATTTTTTTATTATTTTTTTGATAAATTTAGACAACTTTTTGGTTGAATCTTGACTAATCATCGTGAATCATTGTTGTTTTTCGAAACGTAATTACAAATAGTAGTCAAATTCCTATCTGTTGAGCAATTTCTTGTGTCATTCAAGTTTCAATTTGCGTTTTGCGGCCTTAACCAATTTAGAAATATATCTGGAAAACGATAAAAAGAAATATATGAGGAATTATTTCAAATACATTTTTCCAATTGAGATTCCAAACTAACTACCACTAGCTTCAGATAATGATGAAAGGATTGCAAATCTCTCCCTTTGAAGACGCCAGAAATGGTACTGGATGATGGTTGACTGAAAATGCGCGAGCTAGCAGACAAAGTAGATATTTCAAGAAGTTTGGTACGTCGCATAACAACAAAAAATTAGGACATAAGTAAGCTATGTTCAAGATGGATACCTATTTGCTCAGAATGGAACAAAACCAGCGTTTGATTAGGTTCATCACTTCACACCCGAAACAAAATAACAATCAAAACAATGGATTGAAGAGGAAGAACTAGCTCCAAAGAAGGCGAAGACTATTCCATCTGCAGGCAAGGTCAGGGCGTCAGTTTTTTGGGATGCGCCTGAGATAACTTCCATTGATAAGCTTCAAAAAGAAAAAATTATCAACGACGAGTATTATGCAACGTTTGAGCAAAGAAATCAAGCAAAAACGGCCGCATTGGACAAAGAAGAAAGTGTTGTTTCACCAGCTCACACATCCGTTATTCCAATTGCCAAAATTAATGACTTAAAGCTTGAATTGCTATCTCATGCATCCTTCTCGCTAGATTTAGCTCCATCGGATTGTTTTCTTAAGGAAATGGCTCTTCATCAAAGATTCGACAACAATGAAGAGGTGGTTTTGAGGAAAATTCTTATTTCGAAATTGATATCAAACTTATTAAACATCGATGGGAAAAGTGTATAGAGCTAAAAGGAAATCACGTTGGTAAATAAATACTTGGAGGTACTTCGGAGACCATCGTCGTTTGTCCAATATAATTTGAAGAATATTGTTAGTTATTTTCCCCAAATTCTAATATTTAATAAGAGAAAATACACGTTTTAATATGAATATACAATTTGACCATCCAAAACAGTTGATGTAGCAAAGCTACCAGTGGATCAAGATCCAAAAGCTTAGCTATTACATCGCTGAGAAGCTAGTCTCCATCTCAACACTTGACATGAAACAAGCTAATTCACACTTAGATTGCCCTTTTGCGTATCTGAAAGATCAAGTGCTGCATTCAAACAGACGCGTGATACTTCTAGGAGTTGGACATAGTCATTTGATACTTTATCTATGAACTACCGGCATCAGGATTGCTCAGGAATACCACTGGTGTATGGAATAGGAAAAAACGTCGTACAAGTCGATGTTGTGTGTCCAGGACATACTCGTACAAGGATCAAACACAAGGGCAAGTCTTATAGGAAAAGGAAAGGAAAAGATAAGGGTTTGGTTTACCGAGTATTTTTATATTAATTCCGACAAATTGCGATTCGAGTTATATCAAACCAGTTCTCACGAATTTTGTACACAATCGATATGTCTTAATCAATTAAAAAGCTTTACCAGACTCTTAGGATAATTTTTATGATAAATCATCAAAAGCCTTCGGTAATTAGGCACAAAGAATTTTTCGAAAGAATTTATTGAATTGTAACTAAACCAGAACTACTGATGGATACCTAGATCTACTACCATAGTTGACAGCAAAATGTTTCTTCTTCTCATATCGGTTTATCCATCTCTCGTGAATTTTTTTCGCAGCTTTGACAGGATCACCTGGAACAAAGTTTTGCAAAAATTTATACAGAATGAATAATTTTCGTGAAGGCTAGAAGGAGTTTTTAATGTGGTTAATCACAATCAAATTGAATTATGATTTTTTCCTTTCGTTTTGAAGAAAACCGTTGATCTCGCAATTTATTTTTGATCTGCGAGAAAAAGAAGAAATCATTGGGTACCAAAAAAGGATTGTACGGCGTATACCCATCAATTCGATGTTTACGATCCGCTTTCTGCGGTTGTTTTCACTGATACACTTTTGGTGTACTATTCAGATATGACCATGTTGACATATCCAGTTATGCGCGAACAACTTTTGTTGGATTCGGTTTTTCTTGAAAAACCCATGCAGACGATTATTGTTTAGTTTCGGATTTCGTTTTTTAAAGCATCGCAATTGAATTTTGCACTATTGAATATGAACAAATCTTCTTGACAGCCAGATGCTCATACAATATTGTATATATACGAGTGGAATTAATGCCTAAGTATGCATCAATCTCACTGTATGTCACATGAGGATCTTATCAGTTTACGCATAGCACCGATGTTTTTTTGGCACACACAGTCGATTTTGGACGACATTTACGAAGTTTTTCTGGCTCGAGATGATGCTTCAATAACAAATTTCATGTTTTGTGTTGTATGAAAATTGTCGCGATTTGATTTCTTTTTTGGCCAAGATGACACGTTCTGAATACATTCACCGTTAAAAATGTCAAAGATTATAATGGCAATGTCAGATTTCACTTATTTTCATCAATACTGTCATATCTCAAAGCATAAGTAGTAATCCTCGTTTTCAGATAAAAATAAATATGTATTAAAAATAATTTATACTTTATATACAACATTCGCACGTGACATCGTTGTCGAAGAACGCATTAGCCAATGCCAAGGATATTATTCAGGATTTTCCAGTTTTAGATATTTTGCAAGTTTCAGGACAGCGTTAATGGTATGGTATCCAACAAGTGTGAAGTAGAGGACTTCTTGAAAGATGATTTCTTCCATCTCACAAAAGTACAACAAGAAAGCGTTCATTATCTTTTAAGCTCAAACGTATTAAATCATCTCTACGACATGCACCAAAGATCCCAAACACTAAAATCGTTTTACCAGCAGATATTGTTCGTCTGAGCTATGAGGAAACAACATGAAAATGTGGTTACTTGTTGTGCCTTTAGCACCCTGAACTTTTTTGGTATCTACTGCACAGCTTGGCGCTTCAAAAAACCATTAGGTTTTGGATACTTTGGTAATTTCTTTTATAGCTAAATACCCTCTTCAAGATTGAGATCCGACTCCATAACGTGGAACATTTATGAGATTTTTCGATACTAGATTCAACTTTTCTTAGATCCTGGCATTCCATGAAAAGTTGATGTTCATATCTCGATCTGGATTGTGCTGGTAACAAATCAGTACTAGCTGATACCGATAGGTCTGATATGTTTTTGGGAATATCTGGATTTTCTTCAGAGTACATTTTTTATAACTAACATGAATATAACAAAAAGCAAATAGAATAGTGCCTATAATGCAAATATTTTGAGCTTATGAAAAGAAGAATTAGAAGATTATATAAAAAGTTTATTGGAGATTAACAGAAAAATATAACGGATAAGAAAATTGAGCAAGAAAGTACGACTAGTAGAAATGAATATTACAATGGACCAAGAATAGGCAAAAAAAATTAGAACAAGCTAAAATAAGTAGGAAACCAGAAATTTGTATTTGTATCCTTGTATTGATCTGTGTATAATTAACTGATAGCTGTTATGAAAAATAATACACCCTTAGAGATTAATTTATTTTTACATGGTCTATAAAAATAAAACCTTTCACATGCAATATTTCGAGTAACTTTCTAATCAATCTCAAGAGAATAAAGGGATAATTGAAGGGCAAATTGGGGTCAACAAAGCATTTTAATCAACAAATGATCTGAGACCATTCCTGTATAGCCCTACCTAAATTCGCAAAATCAGAGGTGTGCTATGGTATTCAGATTGAGGATACACTGAGATATTATTATACAGTGTATAGCATTTCTTAAAAGGAATAACATTGGATGTACGAGGATGGTTCCTTAAGTACCTGACCTAACCTAGAGATTCACACCAAAACAAAAGAACAATAAAAAAAGGAGGACCGGCTCCAAAGAAAACAAAGACCGTTCCATCAGCAGGCAAGTTTGAATTGTTACTTCATGCATCCTATTGGCCAGATAAGTCCCCTCCTATTATTTTCTGTTCCCAGATTTAAAAAAATGGCTCGGTGGTCGAACATTTTCAAACAATGAAAAGGTGATGCAGGTAGTTAATGGATATGGAGCTAAAATGAGATTACGTTGAAAAATTTTGTGTTTTTTGTTGGGTCAGCTACTTCTGGAATCATGCTCTTAGACAAAGATTCGTAATTATTATTTGTTATACTTCAGTTACAAAAATTTGACAGATTTCCGTCAGGTATTATCAGTTGATAACTCTAGGTGCTTAGAATATCTATTTTTCAATCAAATGTACTTTTTTCGAAAGAGGTTTGATTCTAAAGGAATCCCGAGATATCAGCGAGAATTTTGATTAGATGTAGATTGAACCACTAAATATTAGAATTGAAAGTGAAGAAGATTGAGGTGACGAAGATGGAGGTGGTTTTGTTTGGACAGAGTTTAAGGGGACTAGCTGAAATTGAACTTTCGAAAACAAACTGAAAATGTGAAAATATGTAAATGATGGATCAGAGATTCTACTATTACAAAAAGAACTACTGACAAACAAAACAGTCGCAATCGAATTAAATAATTTTCTATGGGAACGATGAGACTTTGAACGAAGTCAGCGACCTTCACTTTTTAGTGACTTAGATGACTTTCTCTTGTGCAATTGCTGAAACTTTTTATAAGTATATGATGATATTTCATGTATGCTTATCGAGAAGACATAAAACATAGAAAGTTTCTATTGAATAAATGAAGGTTTTCTTCACTCCCAGATGGACTGACATATAACTATCTTGAATACTCTCATTCTTGGAATGCCTTCTCTTCTCGGAACCATAATCGTTCTCAAGGATCCTTCTTAGAAGGCCCTCTTTTCTCCCAATCTTCTCTGATCTTCTCTGATCTTCTCTGATCTTCTCTGATCTTCTCTGATCTTCTCTGATCTTCTCTGATCTTCTCTGATCTTCTCTGATCTTCTCTGATCTTCTCTGATCTTCTCTGATCTTCTCTGATCTTCTCTGATCTTCTCTGATCTTCTCTGATCTTCTCTGATCTTCTCTGATCTTCTCTGATCTTCTCTGATCTTCTCTGATCTTCTCTGATCTTCTCTGATCTTCTCTGATCTTCTCTGATCTTCTCTGATCTTCTCTGATCTTCTCTGATCTTCTCTGATCTTCTCTGATCTTCTCTGATCTTCTCTGATCTTCTCTGATCTTCTCTGATCTTCTCTGATCTTCTCTGATCTTCTCTGATCTTCTCTGATCTTCTCTGATCTTCTCTGATCTTCTCTGATCTTCTCTGATCTTCTCTGATCTTCTCTGATCTTCTCTGATCTTCTCTGATCTTCTCTGATCTTCTCTGATCTTCTCTGATCTTCTCTGATCTTCTCTGATCTTCTCTGATCTTCTCTGATCTTCTCTGATCTTCTCTGATCTTCTCTGATCTTCTCTGATCTTCTCTGATCTTCTCTGATCTTCTCTGATCTTCTCTGATCTTCTCTGATCTTCTCTGATCTTCTCTGATCTTCTCTGATCTTCTCTGATCTTCTCTGATCTTCTCTGATCTTCTCTGATCTTCTCTGATCTTCTCTGATCTTCTCTGATCTTCTCTGATCTTCTCTGATCTTCTCTGATCTTCTCTGATCTTCTCTGATCTTCTCTGATCTTCTCTGATCTTCTCTGATCTTCTCTGATCTTCTCTGATCTTCTCTGATCTTCTCTGATCTTCTCTGATCTTCTCTGATCTTCTCTGATCTTCTCTGATCTTCTCTGATCTTCTCTGATCTTCTCTGATCTTCTCTGATCTTCTCTGATCTTCTCTGATCTTCTCTGATCTTCTCTGATCTTCTCTGATCTTCTCTGATCTTCTCTGATCTTCTCTGATCTTCTCTGATCTTCTCTGATCTTCTCTGATCTTCTCTGATCTTCTCTGATCTTCTCTGATCTTCTCTGATCTTCTCTGATCTTCTCTGATCTTCTCTGATCTTCTCTGATCTTCTCTGATCTTCTCTGATCTTCTCTGATCTTCTCTGATCTTCTCTGATCTTCTCTGATCTTCTCTGATCTTCTCTGATCTTCTCTGATCTTCTCTGATCTTCTCTGATCTTCTCTGATCTTCTCTGATCTTCTCTGATCTTCTCTGATCTTCTCTGATCTTCTCTGATCTTCTCTGATCTTCTCTGATCTTCTCTGATCTTCTCTGATCTTCTCTGATCTTCTCTGATCTTCTCTGATCTTCTCTGATCTTCTCTGATCTTCTCTGATCTTCTCTGATCTTCTCTGATCTTCTCTGATCTTCTCTGATCTTCTCTGATCTTCTCTGATCTTCTCTGATCTTCTCTGATCTTCTCTGATCTTCTCTGATCTTCTCTGATCTTCTCTGATCTTCTCTGATCTTCTCTGATCTTCTCTGATCTTCTCTGATCTTCTCTGATCTTCTGTGATCTTCTCTGATCTTCTCTAATCGGCGTCTATGTGCTGGGAAAAATTGATTGGCTTGAAGTGCCAATATGAAAAATGTTTTCCCATTGAATAGAGTTCAGTTGAGTTTTTTTACATCAACGTGGAAAAATAATTTTAATTCTTTCGATTCGAATGGTGTGTATACTTAGTACAAGTGGAATTTTTGTGCTTACCTATTGGTTCCACGGGATATACAGTGCGGTCAAATGTGAATGGCTCTTCGGCATTTTTAAACATTTCATATTTCACATCTTGTTCGTTGAAAGGTACATCGTTAACAAGACTGCTATTCATACTTGTAATGAATATGTTCCAACGTGGTTTGAAAAAACTTGCAACAATGCCTAACAAATACATAATCCGATTATTTATTGAATAAAGAGCGTTTAGGTATAGTCATAATTTGATGCACTATATATAAGCGATGCCCTTCTAGGGGACATTATAACTTTGCGAGGAGAATGTCAGTACAACAAACAAAAAAAACGACTAGAGATTTATCTAAGAAAAATGGTGAACTAAAACAATGACCAGTGCGTGAATAGCATGTGAACATCCCGGGCGAAACGCGGCGCAACTATCATTATGTATTGAGATTGTTCACATTCTCTCTTGCATAATTTTCATAAATATGTTTGGTCAACTCATATTACGTTGATAGATGAATTTGCCGTTCCCTTTCATCTTTAAAAAAATAGGCGACTATAATTCCTTGTATTGACATCGCAGTTAATATAGTCAGTTTTGGTGAATGTAAGGGTTCCTGATATTTGTGTTGTGGATTGGCTGCATTCCAGTAGCAGCAATTTTGCTTGTTGATGTGTTAAGATGAAAGTGAACTTCTGGTTTATAATTTCAAGCCTCTGACCAGCATCCTGAGACTTGATTTCTTGTTCTAACTAAATTTTGCTAGAGTTCTGCCTCAAATTTTTGTGTAAAATGCGAAATGATGATGATCTATGCATGTTTAACAGAGGTGAACTTTCTTTGTGAATCGCAATTACCTGACCACTGTTTGTTAGCATAGTTAATGATTTCTCCTTCTGGTCCCCATAGAGTAATTTGGTTTCTTGCATTATATTCAAAAAGATCGCTTTCCTAGAAACAAGAAAATTTTGTTAAAAATATTATATCCAGAGTCAATACCTCAAATTTTCGCGATTTCTACTCTTTCAAGTGCTGTATGTAATTTTTTCTGTGTCTTGAATCGTAAACTTGGTTAAAGTTATTGAAAAAAGATGTAGCTACACTTTTGAGTCAATTATAGTGAGAATATTTGGTTTATCGCCCTGCCCTACAACCTCCTTGATATTCTCCGACAATATTTGCTTCATACTGGACTTTTTACTGTCAGCCCTGCAGAGGAGTAACTCCTATATCAGAGCTAATTCCAATGGACCCTCCTCACCATAAAAAACTTCCTCATTCCACCCAAAATATTTCCAACTCTGTCTCTTTTGTTTTCTTCTCCTTCAGCAGGATATTTTCGAGTACCCACCATAGTCACGATCTACCACCGAAGTACTGAAGCAGTGTCTTGGAGAGCGGCGTTTCTAAGTTTACGTGAAGCTCAAAGACATCAACACAGCTCACTTTTAAGCATTGGGGACAGGCTTTTATGGTATCGCGAAGGTTTTGGTCATGAAATCTTTTTGGTATACTAGTTTTTTCTTTACAGCTCATCGGATATTGGAAGAAAACACCCTCGATTGAAAGTTAGTATGAAGTAGAGTCAATGCTATGCAAAGAAGCCCTATATTGATCTATCTGTTTAGATAAGGTGGAGTTGATTAATTTTTATTACCTTTGTAGTATTGGCACATTTTTTGGCCGAATCAATCCATGGTCCTAATAAGAACGCTTTATTTGTAGACAGAATAAGTTCCAGATCGTCAAATATACTCAGAAATATTTTAGCTTTCTCTCTGAAACACAGAAAATAAAATACAAAGCACCACCTCTGAATTATAAACACCCCCTCGAAAATTTTGTATAAGAAAGAGGGTTGTATGGCACTTTGTTCGAAAGAGATTTTAGTCTTCTGATCAGTAATTTGAGTATTTTAAAATTGGTGCAATCATAATTTTTTAAATGTAAAATTTTTATTCCAAAACTCAAAAGTGACGTACTATTTTGTAAGTGAGAAAGTTATGTGCGAAATGAACGGAGCGAATTGAATAATTTCTGAGATAAATCACTTTTAACACAAATGTCACACAATATTTTTTGTATAACTGCCTTATTTTGATAATAAAGTAGGCAAACTCGATATGATATTAAACTGCATTTCAATATTCAAATAATCATGAATTGCGTTTTTGTCCAATTTATGTCTTCGGTTCGTGACTGCTTGATATGTGAGTCTGCAAAAAGAGCAAACTTGAAATTTCTACTTTAAAAATCAGCTCAGCAATATACCATATACCAATTTTCTGATCTGGTGTAAATTGAAAAATGCGAAAGAAAACTTCAATTTCAGCCTTGTTTTTTTAGTATACTTACAAAAAAATAAAAAATATGGTCTCATCAACTTTGTGCAGCAAATTTTCAATGATCAACTCAAGCTCCTTTGTTAAAAATCGTGTTTATGTTAGTAGTTCATGGTATATTGAAAACGGAAAAAACACCTGATGAAAAATACTTGATGGTTGAGGTTGTAACGAATTATTTGGGGCTTGTGGGCATGAAGAATTTATTGGTAGAAGATATCAAAATAACTAATAAATAAGTCAGTCGTTCTTTCTGTATTATGGGCAAGTATATTCACTGTTATTATAACATTCGGTTGTAAATCTTGAGTTGTGAGGGAACGCAGAAAAGTAAAATTCAAGCAACAGAAATTGAATGCCCAAGAAGAGTGAAAAGATTGGAAAAAACAGATAAAATAAGAAATATAGATCTTAATATTCGACCTACATTAGATTATATAGAGAAAAGACAACTAAAGTGTTGTATGTTTCTGAATCGTCTCGATTTTTTGTCTCTTTTCGGATAGATAAAAATTTCACAGAAAATAACAGAAGTTCAAAACTTACTGAATTTTATAGTACGTTCTAAATGAGAAAATAATGTGTTTCAAATCTTATCAATTGAAACAGTTTTAACCATTATGACACTTGCACGACCAAGATACTCTAGAGGGCGCCCTAGACGGACTGTTTCAACTCCAAAAACAGTGACCAAAATCAACCAAATTGCGCGTGCTGATCGTCGAATTAGCATCCGGATGATTGCCGAGACTGTAAACGCCGATAAAGAAACGGTTAGAAAAATTTCACACGAGGAATTACACATGACAAAAGTTGGTCCCAAAAATCTGAATCCTGACCAAGAGCTTTTCCGTCAACGGGTCTGCTAAGATTTCCTTGAAAGGTTAGAAAGATGAGAAAAAGATTTGCTTTGTGAGCAATTTGAGTCAATGGAAGTGGTAAAACAAAAAACGGCAGAACTTCTAAAGGCCGTCGACAAAGAAGACTTCCAGCAATGCTTCTATCAATGGAAAAAATGGAATGTAGAATAATTTTAATCATCAACACGTTTCCACGTACTAATTACCGTTGACACTGTTGGCTGTCATTAAAAATGTGTCATTTTGAATAGCAGCTGTACAAAAAATTTGATTTCTATTATTTGGAATTTAGTAACAAAATAAATATATTACATTGAAACGAACTTACTGAAAATTTCCAATATTATTAGAGTTGAAATGATGAATTATGTCTTCATAGAAAATATCACCGTAAACTTGAAGAACTTGTCTGGTTAAATCTACTAGATCGTGTTGATAAGCCGGACTATCTTTTAAGTCGTCGGCATTTTTGACAAAAATATCCCATGCCTCAAATAATTTTGTATAATTATACCATGTCTAAAAAATAAATTTTTGAATCACGAGGTGAATAGAGGCTTTCAAAAAGAATCACAAAATTGACTAATTAATAATATAAATGCATTTATGTGAAGAAGAATCAGATGAATTATTTAATATGCAAAGTAAATTTTTCTGTTTGAAAATGCTGCACACACACACGTGGGCATTGACCCCAGGATAAATCCGAAGAAAGACATTCCACCCACCCCTTGTTTCTCGCGTAGACTCCGTCCTCTCCCCTGAGTTCTATGGGAGATTCTGGGATGTCTTATATTTTTGCTAAGAGATTAACCTGTTGGCTATACACTCTTGGCTTCTTGTTCTGGACGTCTTAGTGAGTGTGTGTGTTTCTTTGCCTCGGGTGAACCTTTTCCAACCTTCTACTGCAAGATGAGATCTAATCCGACTGGATCCAATTATCCTCTGGGCTTTCCGAGTTTCTTGTAGTCTTTTTTGATGTACCTGATGAGTTCCCTCAATTCCTCATTGGGATGCGTTGCCAACTCCTCGAATAGCTTGCCTGCCCTTTTAGTTCATGATGTCCAGTACATTTTGCGGATCCGTTTCTCCGTATATTTTCTTGTTACTTGTTGTCAGTGGACGTTTAGTACTTGTCTTAGCGTTATATTTTGTTGGGACTTCAGTTTTTTCCTGTTCGTTTTGCACCGAAGTCCACTGGACTTTTTCGTTGTTAATTTTTCTTTTCCTGTCGGGTTGGTAGCTCTTTCTTTTCTCGAAGAGAACTTCTTGACTTTTGTCGTAATTGACTTGTATCAGCTTTTTGGGGTCTTTTCGTGATGTTTCTCAAAGTGCTGCTGTTCCTCATCTTGAACCAATCTCAATGCATTATAAATATCTATTCGTCACTACATACAGGGTATTCTCGAACTTGATGTAGATGACGTGAAAATATTTCTGCGACATTAGAAAAATTTTAGTTATAGGCATTTAAAGCTGTTCAGAATTTATAATTTAGTATATTTTCTAAATTATACATTCGAACATATTTTCTGTCTAGCTCGATAAAACTTATGGTTTAGGAGATATATAGATTTTTAGATCGTCGTACATGCCATGGAAACCGTTCGCCATAAAGAGACATTCTAAAAAAAATTATCATAAATTGTAATTATTTATTGAAAATACTTAGATGAGGTTCTAAAACAAAATAAAATATTTTTAATTGAACTGCATACTGTATAACTGTATAACTCAAAGTAAAACTAAACTGAGAACTAAGTAATCATCCATTGCGAATTCATAATATTCGAATGTATAATGCACAACGAGGGGTTGCATGAGAAAATTTTTTGTCATAGCAATATTTTCACGCCAACTACCCACTCCCGAATATTTTGGATCAAGTCCTGGAACTGCAAACACGATCTCACTAAAGAGGCTGCAGTAGCAAATTTGTCGCATATCATCTCAACTCAAAGGGATAGAAGACATACTAGTGGAAAAAGAAGCAGTAGAAGTGATTTTTCGGCTCATTTTTACATATCTTATCTACTCGAATAATTCAAAATGATAATAATTTTTGACCGATACGCAGAATTATTCGTGAAAATTTTTTTGCTTACCCATACATCTAATTTCAAAGTTGGAGTCCAAGTGATTGCGTATTTTCCTCTCATTCGTTCTATTCCATGAAAATTATAAACAGTATCCTTGAAAAATAACAAAAACACGTTTTTAGATATCTATAAAGAAGAGAATGAGAAATCTAGATGAATCATGGTTTGACAATCACGATGTTCTAAAGGAAAATGCATTGTAATAGTACACACTGAAAGCAAAGGTTTCGTGCCTGATCCTTTATTAATATCTGCTAAAAAATTAAAAACTGTACAGCTGATTATCATGATGACGATAAGGATTATTTGAAAAGTGTTTTAATGAACAGCTTTTACCAAACATTCCACCATAATCAGTAGTCCTTAAATTACCAAATAATAGTAGCAACAAAGCTCAAATATTTCTATTTCTGTCAGAGATCGTAAAAAGAACCAACACACAAAGAATTGCTTATTGTTTTATGGTATTCGCTTTGAAATTTCGTTTTCCATAAAAAAAAAACGAATGGGGTACAAAAAGGGATCAGTTCACGTCTGGTAGCCTGTTTAAACCGAACGCCCTTACTGGCAGGTATATTTTACTCGTCTATTTATGTTTCATAATTCAATATTCAGTTGTGGCAAGCCCAAAAACCGTTTGAAAGGAGCCTAATATTCAACATTAGGCTCATACTGGAATTCTAGAAATAAATCTGATGTGAATGCTCGAAGAACTTGTTGACGTTGTTAGTCAATCCCTCTACGTGTTCTTCTTCTTCAGCGTATTGTAGGCTTTAGGCCTGTAGTTTCCAACTTGTCCTCCTTAAGATGTTGATGTCAATGAATTCATCTACCTTTTTGGAGGTCTTCTAAGGGTTGTCGTGTCCCTGGTTTATCTCGTGCGATTTTTGTTCTACGTCTGTTCACTATAAATTTCCGCGTTTATCTTTGTTCTAATTGTTACAAACTGCATCTTGAGTGGAAATTTTGTGGATACAGGACAGATGGCCATAGTTGACATAGAGTTGGTGCGCGGGAGATAATTAAAATTCTTGGAAATCTCAAATTCATTAAGATAGCAAGACGCTATTGAGAAAATGTCTCGCGTAGAGGTGTCTGTAGTGAACCGATTTTCATGTGTTAAACAGTGTTTATCATGGAGAAGCAGTAAGCACGCAACATGTAGCAAAATGTTGAGAGGAAGTGACAGATCAAGCTTGTTCAGATAGAAGTAAACTTGACGATTTCATACAGAAGTAAAATGCATGATTAACTTTCAATTAATCTATGGTATTTTCAGTAAAAAGTAACCAGCACTGGACTCGTTTTTTGCAGTGGAAAACAATCATGCACAGAAATGAAAGTAGACTGTTAATGACTAAATGTCTTATATTAATACCATTCAAAGTAGCTTTGTAAATCTTTTCTCCTTGTATAAAAAACATCACAAAGAAGAGTTAATCACATTTTTAGTTAATTTTACTAGGGTTGCTGCTTGAATTTGACATTTTTATTAATGAACGTACTTAGAACGTGTTATTATACGAATGATATTTAAGTTGTTTACAGATGCTTGAAACTTTTATCTTAAATCAAATTTCGAAGTTGATACGTGAAGGTTGTCCAAAATCGGATGTTGTGTGCCATAAAACATCGATGGTGTGCGTAAATTGATACTGCAAGATTTTGATGTGACATACTAAGGCAGGCGCTGGAAACCGCATAATAAAAAAAACTAGTGTCGATTAGTGCAAAGAAATACTGAAAAAATTGATGAAATATCTGAAGATACTTGAGGAAATATTACATAATTCTCTAAGAATGAATGATACCTTCAAAATAAGCCATGCGCCAGATATTTTTTCATTAACTTTACCATATCTTCTAATAGAGTATTGCCTAAACCATTCGGTCAAATTAGTAGGTGCTTTTCTCCAAGCATTTTCTGACATCAAATCATAGATTACATAATTTTGATTAATACCTTCCGGTGTTAAGCCTATTCCTACCATTGTACTATTTACATGGTTCCTAGCCTCGAAAACTCTCTAAAATAATAATCAGATTAGTTGGAGAGGAAGAATTTTGAAAAATATTTTCATCTACATAGATTTTCACTCCCCGTGACGCGGATGACACTCAAAGAAAGACTTGTAGGTCAAATTTACCTTTTAAACTAACAATTAATAATGGAATAATTATTTTTCTTCTACCTAAATTGTGAACAAGTATTTTGACACCATTTTGAAGGACCCAATTATCAAATTGTAGGGTACTTTGCCACTTTTTGTTATTGCGTCCTCAAATCTCATTTTTAGAATTTTGTTCTCAAATAAAAAACATACTTGCCTCATTTATGATATTAGCAGATCCAAACATGCCTAAAGTCCCTCCAAAATCGTGGAGCATACACCAAATATATGGTTGCCCAAAATACTGTTCTAATCTGCCATACTGGGGAAATTCTTCAGATTGAAGATCAAGTATTAACATTTTCCCCTACAAAAAATGAACACCATTGGAAAAATAAATTAGTTAAATGAATAAAATTATTGACTCTATATCCTTCTCGTACTTCACCAGGATGATTTCGATATTAGATTGGAATTTGCGAGCAGTTAGGATTATCCCCAGTTCTAGTGTTCCATTTTGTGGTCAGATGAAATAACCTTCAAGCTGAACAATTGTTAAACGAGATAATTGCGTGTACTGGATCAACCAGATTCCTCATGTCTTCATTGAAGAAGAGTTAAACCTGTTTCGTGTTTGTGTGAGGTCTCGTGGGTCTTTAATTTTTTGAGGTTCACGTGAAGGGTCAATGGAAATGCTCGAAGATTGTGCGGTAGAATGTTGATGCTCATTTTAGAGAATGGATAGAGAGAGGATTCGTTGAGTTGAATCAATCACCATTATCTCAACCATTTTATCTTTATTTATTGACGACGTAGTACCAGCATTAGACCTCTTTTGGACCTTCTAAAGATATCATACATCACCATATAAAATCATTAGGTAAGATCTATACAAGTCAAACAGGAATTAACCGAGATTCAAACGACACTTCGAGGAATATGTAAACAGTTTGTTGTTCTATCTAGAGATATTAAATACACATTGTTGATATGATGAAAAATGGATTTATCCAAACAGATCCAACATAGACAACGAGAGGTCGCTTCAGTTGTGATTGTACTGAAATTATGAAGGTTTTGTACCTCGAAGTCATTCCATTACATTGAGTTATCAATACTGAGGTATACAGTGGACAATGTATGTTGTTTTGACGAAGAAATATCCAGGTGTAGTTAACCGAAATCGGGTTCTTTCACAACAATACAATACTAAATCACATAATGAGAAACTTTCGTGGAATGAGGTCAAAGAGGAATCGACATAAACCGTTATAAAGCTATGTTTGGTACATGGAAGGTAATCGGTTTAGTTGACATAGATTTACCAAATGATATTGAAGACTTGGAAAGACTCTTGAGAACCAGAGAAAATGAAGATACTCACGAGATTGATTGAGAAAACGAATTACTAGATAACAACGATATCATAATGGTCAATGACTATTTAGATATTCAAATTTTGGATAGAAATAAAAGACTTTTTAATGAGTGAGTGAAATCAAATCAAAAAAATTAAAATCAAATAAATATTTTGGTCCATTGGTAGCATTGAATTTCCATCACATCCAGTGACAATTTTTCACTTTTAAGCTCAAATAACGGTTTTGCCGAGGTTCTAAAGAGCTTGTAGGACGTTGGATTTGAACTATAGAATACGATAGGCTATACTTCAAATATTATGGCCGCCTTTTTGCGAGATTATGTAACAAATGAAGTGAATAATAGAAATGGATATTATTTATGAGATACTCTCGTTTGTATTGCTTTCCATAATAAAAAGAATTGAAGTAACACCTATTTATATTACTGTTAAATGTTTAAATTGGTTGTTTAATAGTACCACGTCCAGCAACCTTAATTTAAACATGGATGATCTTTTTTTACTGCACCGGAACAATTTATAAATTAAAACAATTACTTATAACCACTTCTCGGTTTTTGATTGAGCATAAATTGGAAGGCAATGCACCTATGAATATTCTAGTGAACATTGGTGTGGTCGGAGGACATCATGTTCTATTCCTTTTATGCCCATTTCCATTAAAGCTTCCAGCCCTTCCCAGTATTATAGCATCTTAAAATATACGAAACGGTTTTTGTTTATTCTTTTTTTCAGTATCTATCGGAGGTTCTGAATGTACGTTTCCATTTTTCACAATAAAAACACAACAACTCAATTTACACAGTGATTTAATTCAGCGTTTTATATCAAACGTTTCCCGATGAAGAAAATTTGACATTTCCAATTCAATTATCAACACTCCATAGAATAGTTTTGTCTTGACAATAAGTTCCAACTAACTTTTCAAGAAAACATTCTTTGAGATATACACTCCTGGACAAAATTAACGAATTTCATTAATCTTAATATTCACAATATAAACACAAAATAAAACTAAGTTACATTGAATTAATAATGAACATCTTTGAATTAGTCGAATATGACCTTAACATAATCTCATTTTTCACAAAAAAGTGTGTTTATGCTGGAAATTGAAAAAAAAATCAATAAAAGAGAATTCATTTATGTGGATCGACTCTAATACCGCCTCCTCTACATCTCATCACTGCATCACGGCATCAAATATTCAACAAAATCTTGGGGTATATTCTCCCATTCTTCATTAGTGACATTTATGAGTTGATTTTAATTAGACAATGAGAAAGTATGACTTCGATTTCTCTTTTTGAGATAGTCTCATATATTCATATCAGGATTCTTAGGTGGTCACTCTAATAAATGAATATTGACATCATGTAAGTAGCCAATAACCAGTCTAGCCACGTGGGACGAGCTTTGACCTGCGTGGATGGAAAATTGGACCCAACAAACGAAGCATAATGTTGTCTAAGTAATATTGGACCTCTTACGTATAGGGATCAATTCCGTACGAGCATCGAACCAAATTCCTCCTCAAAACATTCTAGAGCCACCACCAAAAGATGTGAAGATAGTGAAGCTTTCACGTTGCAATCACCACGCTCACGTCCATCTGGAGCTTTTTTAGCAGATTGTTGTTGACTTTTCTGTTTCTGAGAGCATCATCATCCATTTGATTAGTTTAAAACGAATTACTATCAAAACAAGATTATGTGATACTATAGTGAACTCAAATAACAACTGTTACCATCAGACAAGGTCCACGTCCTACTTGCATACATTAAGTTATCAATATGAGTTGTGAGTTAATTTTGTCCTTGAGTTTATGTGGTCGATTGATAATTTCCACCATCATTCAGATAAAGTTCAACATACCAAAGGTACACTGGTTATTAAAGCTTTAGCTCTTTCCAAATCAGACCAATATTGATTGTTATAAAACAACCACCCCTGCATTAACCTAAAAAAGCAAAAGAGATTTTAGAATATTCAACTTACTTTCGGAACTGAAGTCAAGAGTGCTTCCACTCTTGAACGAGTCCAAAAGAAGAATGAATGAACAAAAAGCCATCCTTGCATTATCCTGCGACAAAATAAATATGATATAATATAAATATAAACAATCTAAAACAAATATTGATTATTTTGAAATAAAAAATTGAGTATTTTGCTTTGTTTTGTAGAGTGTGTAAGCTAATAGAGAAATTATTATTCAGGCTATCAAGTAATCAAAAAAAGTTCGCTTGGACAATTTAAGAAAAGTTGGTAATGAGATAAAATAGAAATCAGGAAAATGAGTAAGAGATCATATTTTTTTCACGACTACCAAAAAAAATCCTCCTAAACGGCTTGACTGATTTGAATGCGTTTGGATGATATCCTGGATGGTTTAGATTCACAAATCAGCAGATGAAGCTGTAGTTGGTATTTAGGTTATTAATCTATACTGCAACTAAACGGATCAGCTTGAATGGATTTTTGTGTGTGCATACAATTGAGGTTCTGGAAAATCCAGATTCTTAAATCATCACGGTAGGTGGAGTTCCATTTTTGTGTGTATACGAGTGGAAATATAAGTATGATTTCACAATTAGTCCATAACAGTCTATTGAATGGATCGGCGGAAGATCAATTGACGAATTGACGAATAGTCGAACATCGATTATTTATCAGAGCCAAGACTGTCATGCACTCAAATATAAAGGAGAACCGGCCAGTTTCTGTTGAGTGTCTCAATCTAACCTAATCTATACCATTCTAACGCTTACAATTTCCAATTCTCTTGGCATTTGCTATGACTGTTAACAAGTCACAAGGTCAAACTGTCGATTGATGGGTTGGCTCAAAAAAAATTCGGTCTTTAAACATAGGTCATTATATGTTTATTATATAATTGTATGTTTTTCCAGAGCTGGAAAACCATTTATTCATTGATATTCCTCATGGATTGATTGTTAAACAAATTATTGATTAGAACGAATTCTTTTTAGAAAAATTGATAAAGAATCATGAAATTATCATATTATTGATTTTTTATTTCATACTTCCTTTGATAACCCAATGGCTTAAAAACATGCGTCTTCTCTCTATTCCTAGTTGTTTGAGTAAGAGGCAAACTGATTGTATAAAAGTTTGTATCATCAGTAATACATCTAGTTTCCATATCAACGATTACAAGAATGCAACGGTTTCTTTGTATCACCTCTAAACAATTAATGGATCTAAATAATAATTTATCATCATAGTAAAACCTACTAATGGAGCACGGGAACGCATGTATTCAGAAAAAAAAACATTCGTCTTATTGTATAAATGCGAGCAAAAATATTCAAACAAATTGCCAAAGTTCAAGTCAAGTTCCTTCAATCACAGCCATTCAATTTTTTGGTTTTTCATCGCCTTAAAAATTGATTCAAGTAGTAGGTTTGAACCTGGATATACATCAATCAATACCGTTTGGATGTTTTTGGTATGATTGTTTATAAACTCTCACCAAATTCAACCCTTAACCATTATGCTGTCTAATAGATTTTGCGGAAATTATTGAAAAGATAATACATATTTTTGTTATTACTTATTAAAAACTATGATAAATGGGATCAAAAGATTTTTAAATAATATTTTTGGGTTCAAAAGGATATTGATACATACCAAACAGCTTCGGGATCTACAGCTGTCATAGCAGCAAATATACTTTGTCCAACATTTGATAAATAAGTAAGGTCAGTTGTGTAAGGATCATTTTCATTGAAACTGTCACAATTATACACGTGATCGGTTCCGAATTCTTTCGTTTGCTATAAAATAATACAAATCTTCATTTTAATCGAACTCTGACATGATATTTTCAGCACTAAATCAAATAGAAGAGAAATTGAAGATTTACCCAGTGAAAATTCTACAAATTATATTCATTAACTGATGTTAGATTAAGCGAAAGAATGAAAAATTGTTTAAATAGAATATACTGGTTAGCGAGAGGGTGGTTGATGTACTATGGATATGAGATCCTCAGCTCAAATCTGCGCTTTGAATTCTTGTTGCGTATTAAGAAATAGTTTGAGCATTAGAAGGGGGTATGGCCCCAGTCGTATGGGTGCAGATACCTTGGTAAACTCTACCAACCTTAAGGACACTATTCAAGATTGCCAAAGGATTATGGAAAAGAGGATACAAGACACATCCTACGCAATTGCCAAATAAAACTTCTGGAGAGCCTCCTTGGACTAAAGCAGATATTCTCAAATACATTTTGTATACCGATTAGTTTGGTGATTAATTAGTTTCTAGTGTCTGACACATTTTTCACAAGATTACTTCAATAAAATCTTTCACTTAAATTAAAACGACTTCAACATCTAGTCAAATATTTATAATTTCGAAATGTGCTGGAATGAAATTACTACAGAGGTTTTCTTAATGTTGCCAATAGACAAACAAATCGTCGTTTTTGCAAATACTAATAATACTGAACACACTGTTAAGTGCTATAACTACATCAATAGTTAATCTGTCGATATTTACAAAAAGACTACAAAGATGTTTCAGTAGAATTGATATTTTTGCAGTTTTCTACTCAGTCTGCAAGCTGTAAACTCTCAAGCATTCACAAAGTTTAGCATATTAATTTTTGTTTAGAATTTTATTTCCATTGTTGTGTTCAAATTTATCGAACATTTCAACTCAAAAGAAACTTTTAGTCGAAAGCCCTGTTTCCAGGAGGAAATTTCGTACTTCTTTAAATAGCAACTCTTTTAGAAAACATTCCGCAATACAACTGGGAATTAGGTCGAAAATACAGTCAATAACTTCAAAAACCATATAGAAATGGTAAAAGGGTTTGATCACTCCACAGCAGCAATTTTTAAATGGCATCAGCTGATTTTTTGACATATTTTTGGACTGCTCAATTAGGTTCAACAAGGACTTTTCATTTTTTTATTATTAGTTCTCGAGATATACTCTAAAGTAGAAAATGATTAGAGAGAGTTCGTGGGTTTATTAACATGAAGTGTTTTCTTAAAGCTGAAGAAGATGTTATAATTTATGTATCATATCTATTAAAATAAAGTTTTTTACAGAAATAATGCATAACATAAGAAATTATGATATACAAGCAATCCAAATTTTTGCTTTGAAATGACAATGATCAACTGCAAACAAAAGGATGTAGCATATTCTAGTTATTAAGGATAATAACCGTATTCCACAAATATATACAGTTTAATACTCCGTTATTACCTTAAGACAACGGTCCCAGAAATACCAGGTCTGACCTAGAGATGGCGGTAATTGCTTGAAAAATATGAATTTTTTAGAAAGTACACAATCTACACAGCATATGTTTTAAGTTTGAAGAGTTAATATATCTTTGGCAGCCATCAATAGTGAAGCCTTAGATTAACCGATATAGAAGCTGAACTAAATTCTACTGGAGGTGATGACTCCAGAGGTTTTGGAGAAAATCAACAAAGCAGTAGGAATAGCAGGAATTTAAAAATCATGAAGATATTTCCATCGAGTATTTGATACTGTTTCACAGAAATGAAGCGTTTCAGAACCATTACTTCATATCCAAAACAAAGTAACAAGTAACAACTAAAAAGTTGGAGATCCGGCTCCAAAGAAGATAAAGACCCTTCCATCTGCAGGCAAGGTCAGGGCGTCGGTTTTTTGTGATGCCAGTAGGATAATTTCCAACTATCAACGGCGAGTATAATGCAAGTTTATTGCAGCTTTTGAGCTAAGAAATCAAACATATATAGCCGCTTTCAACCAAGAAGGAAGTGTTGTTTATCATGGCAATGCATCAACTCCCACATCCGTTATTGCAATGGCCAAAATTGATGAATTAAAGTTTGAATTGCATTCTATTCGTCAGATTTAGCCCCTTTGGATTATTTCCAGACTTGTGATCATTCTCAGCAATGAGATTTGATGTCGGCAGTGGCTATTTTGTGGAGCGTCTTGAGCTTATTGAACATCGCTCGGAAAAGTTTATTGAGCTAAAAGGAGGTTACGTTGAAAATAAACACATTTTTCCAAAAAGTTTCTGTGTTTTCTTTGTTGGACTAATTACCATCCTCGTAGAAGTCATCCCTCAATTGAAAATGCATGTTAAAAAGAAGAATTTATATAGAAATATAAGAAAATGAATATTACCAACTATTCCAGATATTGCAGCTCAATTACATCAAAGTCCTTCGAGTTAATTTAGTGTTTTTAGTGCAGAAACAGAGATTGGGAGTCCACGTAAAACTTCTGTGTAATCCATATCACAGAACTTAAAGAAAGATGATGATATAACCATAGTTTTAAGTTTTAAACCTTATTAGGTTGAGTTAGAAAAAAATACAATTATGAGAATATCGTTGTCACCCAAAATTTCAAATGTTCAATTAAAGTTATTTCGTTTTTGTTTGTTTATCATGATATCTCATGCTATGTTAATTTTTAGTACGTTTCTGTTTCCTCTTCTCTCCGTCTCCTCTTACCTCTTCAAGAAACATTTTTCCAATAACGTTAAAAAGATTTTCCGTTGGTTCAAGAAAATATGGACAACAATAAGATTCATTGAAATGATTCCATACATTCATTTTAGTCACATTGACATCAGGATATAATCTGAAAAAAAAAAGAAAATAAGCCTAGTTCACACGAGACCAAAAGTACCTTGGTTAAGAAAATGCGCGTTTCGTGTAGGAATGGATATAGAAAGACTAACTATCAATGAAGTTTAAGTAAAAATCAAAGTTACAAATAGTGGATTGATAAGAAGATCCGATTAGATCACATACGAAACATGTAGACAAATATTGAATACATAACCTAAAGAACAGCACAGAAGAAAAATATTAACTAAGATAGTTCGGACATAAAAAGACATAAGAAAGATCAACGAAACTACTGAGAATGGACGTGAAGAAATACCACAAACGAAGGATCGGAAGCAATAGAAAAAAATTTGAAGAAAATACCTAAAACCAGGATCAATTCACTCATCTCAGAAATTCAGGATTACTGAGCACAAAAATAGTAAAATGGATATCAAACGCTGTTAGTACTTTATAAGTTGCTCTCGTAAGTTTCGGTATTAGAACAAAGTTGTTCTCTCACACATTTTTGTGTAAAAAAATTTTTGGTAATTTTTTCTCTATTGGTTTGGTGGCCCTGAATAACAGATTCATTTTGACAGCTGACTGAAATTATATTTTCAATGAATTTTAATGAGTTTTTCGACATGTAGTCATGAAATTTGGACAAAACATACAAATATGCAGTGAAAAAAACTTCTGGAAAAGAATTAACCTTAAAATGAATGGATAATTTAATATATTGAAATTATTATGTGTCAATCAACGTGATATTCCGCTTGCAACATGAGCTTTTTTCTAACTTTAGCAAAATTTTACATTCAAATTATATTTCCAATGTCATCTGTCAAATATGAATCAGTGCTACCAACCAACTTATACGTTATGGGGTAATTTCCCTAACCATCAGAACTTTTGTTGAAATGGAAAGCCTTTTGTCATTTGTGTTTTAATATACTATTCGACATATCAAAAGAAGTTTGAGAAGTAACAGAGTGTGATATAAATTCTCATTCAAATTTATCACTTACAAAAACAGAAGATCCCAAGTTTGGAAAACCCAATCCGGTTTTCAGGAAACAGATCTAATAATTACCTTTTAATAGCTCTCGGTAAGTGGCCAGCAAATGCTGGTAGTACTGGAATTATACCCAAACTACGCATCCTTTCTAAAATCTTTTTCTGTATCCATATTGATCTCTCGTGCCAATGAGTAGATAAAGGTCCACCCCATCCTCGCATGTTACCCATCCGTAACCTATAATCATATTTTATCTTTATTCGAATCCCAATAGCGAGTTTAATAGAATTACTTTTAATATTGGTAAAATTCTTGTACAGAAAAGGTTTAAAATTCTAAAATTCTATATCGTTTTAGGAGTGCCCAAATCGTCTGGTTAAACTTCTGTACATGTTCATTTGTATTAAAGACCATACCATGTCCTCAATTTTTGAAAGTTGAAGATTTCGTGAATCTTCGTGGTACCTGCTCCATTATAACTAATAGATGCAGTGTGGATAGCATAACTTCTTCTTCTTCTTCGTACGTTAGGACTTAGTCCTGTACTTGCATTAATTGTTTCCTAGCTGCAGCTGAGATGATGAAGACCAGCTTTCATATCAAATTGTCATTTAGTTATAATGTTTTCTGCTCTGGTTTCTACCGCTTATGTCACTACTGGTCTCATACAGGACTTGTATATTCTAACTTTCCTCTTGGTAGACATATATTTTTCCTGCCAAATCCCTCAGGTACCCTGATATTAATGACGCCTTTGTTGTTTGAGCTTTCACTTCATTCTTTAGATTTCTATTACTTGTTAAATTCACTCCTGGATATTTGGATGACATCAATTGTACTACAATCTGATCGTTTATCACGAGTTTACATCTTCTTGGTTCTCTGGATACTGTAAAAGATTTGGTTTTCTTCAGAGATGATTACTGCATCTTCAGCATATCAAACTATTTTTATATCTTTGTTTCCCATTCGGTGTCCTCTTCCAGCTTGTTTTAACTCGTTTATAATCTCATCCAAGAACGGACTGAGGCTGTTTCGTATAGCTTGTAAGAGAAATTAAAAAAGAAAAAATTGTTCAAGTGATCTTAAATGGGGCCTTTGATGTTTTCAAATTTGTTTGTTGAGCTTGATATATTTACAATTGTGAGAGCATTTAATTTCGGACTTTTTTTTCGGTTGTTTTCTCTGGAATGTATAAACTATACAAAGTATCAGCACAAAATATTAACAAGACAAGAAGAGTCACGGCCAATTTATACCAAATACAAAAAAATAAGAGTGAAACTTCATTTCCACCAAGCTAAAAATCTGTAACATAGCTGAAATGTTTAAAATATGATTAGAAATGAACGAAGTTCCATATCATTCCCGCGCGTGAAAAAAATTTTATTCAAGGTCAATGTCAAAAAAATAGTTTTTTCGCGATTTTCAGTAAAACGATGAGTTTTATCATAAAAATACATCAAACAATAATTGTAGATCATGAATTTTCTACAAAAAATTTATGAACACTTTTTCACCTACGAGCTACCATTTCTGAGATATAATGATTCAAAAATTTGTTATAATTGTCATAATATGTTTAAGTATGCCACTCATGAATTTAGAAGCACCCGGTATATTTGCGAATACATTCAGATGTTCTCTTTTTGACAATCATATAAGGGACTTTGCGTGAAGATTTTTTCTAATAAATGTGAAACATTGAATATCGATTTGTCATTAAATATTTGTTATTGAAAGGCTATATACCTAAGCAAATTAAAGAGAAGTTAGACATTGTATACAGAGACTTTGCATCATTATTTATAACTGTATTATTCACACGTTCAATCGTATCAACTTTTTCGACAACCTAGCAGGCTAAAGAGATTTCTGCTTATCAAAAAAATGTATTTGATAGATGAATTTTGCCACCCGCTCATTAGATGCTGCGTTTGGTCACTTTAGACTCAAAACGCATTCGAAAAAATATTTTCTTCCTTATTGACGTGGTTTGAGCATCATTGCTTCACCAGATAAAGGGAAAATTTTAGAAAAGACCATATTTAAAGAAATGGAAAGTCTTCATTAGATATGGCCCTCAGTGGCTTTTGTTATTTCTCGACCTAGAATTTTTATTTATAGGAAACGTCTTTTTTTGACAGCAGGAGTGCAATTATTATTTGGAATGATAGACTGGTTCACATGTACCATTTTTTGCGAAATTTAGACTATTACCAATAACTTCACCAATGGAAAAAAACTCTAGGGTTTATTATTGTTTATTGATGTATCCCAACACTACATGAATTTTTTAAATCCTCAATATCCGTGTTCAATATGTTTAAATATTTTTTTTGTGTCAGAGAGACGCAACGCGATTGAAACCCGTTTTCAGCTACATTTCCAGGGTTCTGTGAAAATTATACATAATTGAGCTACAGTTTCGGTAGTCGAAACATTTTTTTAGAAAATTTACTGATCATTTTTTTCAAATTTCCAAATTTTTAAAAATTTTTCGATATAAAAAACACCAAACACTCATTTTTTTCATTGATTGTAATTTTTTTTCAGCTTCTTTTCGGACCTTTCCTTAAACTTTCTAGGTAATAACACGAATCGAATGATACCTTGGTAGTAATTTTCGGAGACTAATGAAAAATAGTAAATGATACTATGATTAAAGTTAACCCAGAGCATCTCTGATTTATAGACTACATTGGAAAATGTTAACGGTTATGTAAAAAATGTAGGGTTTCTTTGTTAGGTCTGAAACTTTTCATACCCTCGTATGTGACATAAAACATTCTGATGCATCAGTGCTATATGTCAGTGTTGTTATATTATTAATTGAACCAAAATTTTCATCTTCTACATGAATTTTCAGTGAAATATTCAAAAAGATATGATATAAGAAGATTTTCTCATAGTTGAAAGACATACTAGAAGTTCTTCTTACCAAGATAAAAATGCTGGACCCGTAAAATGTTCATCGATATCTCCCTGCGTGAAATTAAGCTTTTTATATACTCTTTCCCAAATAGCTTCTTGCCCATTGAAAGCTAAAACTAAATTGAAGGAATTCAATGCCATCCAATCGATGTGATTTTCCCATTGAGTCCAATCCCACCAAACAAAACTGTAACTGGTAGTACATGTATTTTGGTAATATCTAAACCTGTAATTCAAAATAAAGGATGAAAGGAATTCTGTAAATTGTATAGATAAACTTTTTTTGTTAGTCTCAGGGACCGCGACCTATATAAAATGGATTAATTAAAAAGCAAATCCGTCTACAACTAGTTGATAACCGAGTAGTTTAAGTGCTTTCAAGATGGCCAAGAAGATGTTGAAAGATGATTCTCGTTTGTTAAATGAGTATTCGTGCGATTAGTGACGATGTTTATTTTTTTTATCGGCAGCTACTGGTTTTGGGAATAAGAAAAAACAATTGAAAATATTTTCGAATAATACAATGTCCCGTCTACAACTAGTTAATAACCAAGTGTTTATATTCAAAAATAATTTAATTTTATGAAGCATTTGACACTAATTTCTTCAATAATAAATTTAATTTTTATGAGATTTCCAAAACTATAAGACTATATTGCTTGGATTAGAGATTCATGAATTTTCGATGTGAATTGATAATCTGGAATCACAACTGTCTTAGAATCATAGAACTACCCAGCATTGGACAAATATTTCTATAATAACACATTTTTCTTATTCTGTTCCATTTTTTTTCATTAATTCAGATCCTTTTCATCTAGCAGTCCAACTATCTGAGCTTATTGTCAATTATTCAATCCGGAATTCTTGAATGGTTTACCAGTTACCAGATTGTTTGCAGAATTTTGTGACATCTTCTTTTTTCCAATTCCTTCAGTTATTTTTCCCTCTTACATCAACAATGGATTTCAATACAATTTCGACAGAATATTTTTGCTGATTCAGACTTAAGACTTTTTCCTTCACGTAATACCTCATTCTCACTAGATTCTCTTTTAAATATTGGTAGAAAAATAAAAATATTTTCTTGACATGGTTTTCCAGAATATTAATGTTCCAATTGACGTCGGCTGAAGAAGAATTTATTTATGAATGTGGTATCGGTTGAATTAATCACATATCGATCTTGATCTTACCTTTTTGGGTACTTTCAGTGACTAATTTCTTTTGCTTTTAGTTCCTACCCATTAGTTTTCCTCTCTTTGTTTTTATTTTAATCAACGTTCCGTAATTTTGACTCCATTATTTCATCCTTTTCCTAAAATTCAATTGAATCCGCTATTATTTCCATTTTTTTTCTTCTCATTTCTCTTCAAGTGATTTCATATCTGCTTCTTCACGGATTACCTCATTCAGCATTGCTTTTCTGGCATCCTTCGTTCCTTTTACCGCTTCAAATGAAATTCTACATGTCTTCGTTCAATTATGCTGATTACTGTTATCAACTTTCTTGGTTACACAGCTTTATTCGATGATTATTGTATAATTTCTGTGATTTTTATGATGATTTACCTGTTCGGTGAGATTTTGGCTGATACGAGCATATTTAATTTTTTCTTTTTCATTTAAAAATCAAAACAAAAGTCTAATTATTCGCTGATAATATTCTCATTGTGAACTTGTTGCTTGTATCATAAACATTATTTATATATTTCTCGCTGCCAGAAAAACGTAGGGGGATGCCCATCCATCCTGAAAATACATCCCTCGTATGCGTTGGCAAGCAGATTCGGGAACATATTTTGCAGGCCCGAATAGATCTGGATTATCTGGATTATCAAACAAGTGAAAGCCTACTCGAAAACCTCAACTACGAATGACATTATTGAATAGCATGAGAATTTTCTTGAGCTCATACATGTGAATTAGGTGATTATTATCCCGAATTTTGTAAATTGAACATCTGTAAATAGTTTACAGCGTTGGTCGATGATTATTAATCCATCTACACAATTCCAACCTATGGATTTCATCTCCAGGATGTAGTCGTTGAACCATTTGAATATAATATGAGTACAGATGATTTTTTTGTGAGATTCTGATCCTTTTTGAATAAGTAACATTAAATTCTCGAGATATTAGTCTAGTGTTCATAGTAACAACGTCAATAAAGTCATCTTCCTGCGCTACATCTACATTTTTAGTGTTTGTTGTTATTTTTAATACAGTTGATACAATGTATTATTATCTGACATTTTTATTATTCATAGTCAAACACATTTTTTTCACTAAGAAAACCTGGAAGATTATCCAATTATTGTGATCTGATCATTATCACGATCAATGAATAATTTTGTCAATCACCTTGAGGATTAATAAAAAAAGGACACTTTTTAAAATCCATAATCACCCTGTATAGTAGTGATGTTCTTTTTAAAACCTTGTTACCACTTTCGTCTTTTCTTCAATTAATCTTTTATTTTTTTAGTCAGTAGTTTGAATGTAATTTTCATTGATCTGATTTTTTTTCTTTAATATTGGTATCAAAATTGATTTTTATCATTCTTTCAGCTTCTCTCTATCTCCCGTTTTCATTTAACTGCTGTTTGTACTTTGCGGCTTTTGCTCTTTGATCAATATTTTTGTTTATGACTGATTTCAAGATGAAAATAAAAACAAGTATTGCGAAATATCAGTGAAACTACGACATGAACAGGAAACGTTCGAATACTCGATTTCTCTACTCATCGAGGATTTCCGTTCAAATACACAAACACAAATAAGACAAAATCGATTGTTTACCTATCGTTTAAGGTAATGGTAACATTAGCTTCGGGTAAGTCTTCCGGCAAATCCAACTGTGAGGCCTCCCAGGAAATGTGACAATTACAAAAATACTTTAAATAATAATTAAATCCCGTCGCAACAGCAACACCAGTCGTACCAACTATTTTTACTATTTTATTCTCTTTCCACACCTACAAAACAATAATTGGATATCAATGTGTAAACTTTAAAACACTCAAATTAGGTTTATAACTGTAGATGGTCACCAGAAAACAGGTTAATCTAGAAACGTAAGACCTGCGAAGACCAGCATCGCAGTGGTTGATCAAATGAGGTGTTGACTCTCCAGATTTTTTGAGGAAAATCCACAAAGCATTACTAAATGATCGTCGACTGAAAGATGCGAGATGGTAGAAATAATACGCAATTTAGAAGGTGTGGTACATCGCATATTAACTGAAAATTTGGACACAAGAAAGCTATGTGCAAGATGGGTGCCCCAATTGCCACCCATCGAGTGTTTGGCACTGTTTCAAAGAAATAAAGCGTTTCAGAATCATTACTACACACCCGAAGAAACTGCAGACAAGGTCAGAGCGTCGGTTTTTTGGGATGTGCATGGGATAATTTTCATTGACTATTTTGAAGAAGGAAAAATTATAACGACGAGTATCCCGGAAGCTTGTTACAACGTTTTAGCGAAGAGATCAAGCAAAAACAGTCGCATTTAGCTAAGAAGTGTTTTTTAATCAAGACAATGCACCAGATCACACATTCGTTATTTCAATGGACAAAACTAATAGATTGAAGTTTGAATTGCTACCTCATGCACCCTATTTTCTAGATTTAGTCCCCTCGGATTATTTCCTATTCCCAGACTTGAAAAAATGGCTTCGTGGTCACAGATATTCCAACAACGGTAGTCGGTAGTTGATGGCTATTCTGAGGAGCTTAACTATTCTTATTATAAAAAGGGTATCGAACGAGATTACGCTGAAAAATTAAAATATATTTTACAAAAATATTTCTTTGGTACTCCTGGAATGATTCTCGTATAGAGGAGATTATTGATGATGTTATGGGAATTCGAAAGTCAACAAATGGATGACTCAGTCCAATATTCTTAAATTAAAATCAGCAAAAAAATGAGGATACTTAGAAAAAGCCAGAAATTTAGTGGCACAAATATATGGATTCACTAAGATCATGTGTAAAATGAAAAGGTCTAAGAAAAAAAATTACTGAAGATCTTTGAAGAAAAAGATCATAAAGCATATTTCAAATGAAAGTCAATAAACTGATTATAAATAATGAGATGTATGACTTAACCTAACCTAACCTAAGATTCCCAGCAAGGCAGATAAACGGAAAAAGAAGAAGACAGAAAAAGAAAAATTCCTAGAAACAAACGCAGACAATGAACTACAAACATTTAACGAGTCCATTGGATCGAGACGGAGATGAGGAAATTAAGGATCTTATACAAGAATTTGGAGAAAAAACTTTGGATCTATTTGGGATTACAGAAACAAAAAAGTCGAGCGAAAATTAAACAAGAAAATGAAAAGGAACGGAATGATCGATAAAATTAACGTATTGTCCAAATAAATGAGCAGGATCTAAAGTAGAACGAAAAAAATTGAGTCAAGAACGAAATGATTGATATCATTAATGTATGGTCCAAATAAATGAGCAGAATCTAAAGTAAAACGAAAAAAATTGAGTCAAGAACTTAATAGAAGATGCTGAAAACAGATTAATATTATTGGTTAGGTGGTATTGGTTGAGGCCCTCAACTAGATTCCCAGATATCTGAATGAGCTGAATTTGTAGTCTGGTGGTTGGATCCTTTGTGGCTGGAGCTCCCAACCTGGCAGCTGTAGAATTGCGGACAAGAAAAATAAAATTGGGAAGAAAACGGGAATACAGATGGAAATTACTAAAGAAACGAGTAGGTAAAACAGATTTGGTTTAAAAGGAAATTATGTTATAATAAGAGAAACTGAATGTATATTTTTTAAAATATAACCAAACAGAAAATTATAATACAAATGATGCTTAAAACAAAAGGAAATCCAGAATTAAATTTTTGTGAGGACAATGAAAAACTTCAACTGCAAACACTCAATGTTCGTGACAATATTGTTGAAAATTTGGAACAAATTTGAACAACCCCCCTTACACCCACCTCGTATAATATTTTCATGAATTAATTATTGAAGATCAAGGTTCAGATATAATAAAAAAAGTGTGTTTGGTTATTACTTTTTCTTATTATTCGATAAATCGTCAATTTCTAGAGGATACATTACAGAAATTTCGTTAAAAATGCATTTATTCTTTCTGAATACGAAATACCTAACCTAACCTAACCTAATCTAACCTTACCTAGCCTAACCTAACCCAACTTAACCTAATCCAACCTAACATAACCTAATCTGCTAAGATGCTGAAAACAGATTAATATTATTGGGAGATTTTGATGAAACGGTTGTGAAGAAAGACGAACAAAGCAATGACACAATTGGTATATATGAACAGAAAGAAAGAAATTAAATTACAGTGAGCTTGATAAACTTTTGTGTATTTAAGTGACACAAGATCAAAATTGAATATAATACGAAAATCAATGGATTGTGAGAAAACATGCAAGACATGGTCATTGAAGTAATCTAAGGGACCTGGGAAAACTGATGCGAAAAGATATAAGAAGAAAATTAGGAAAATTAGAAACTTTTCTTCAAAGTTCTAAAAACAGGAGAGAAATTAAACAACAGGAGACAAATGAAGAATAGAGTTACATTGAGACAAGATTAACAATAAATTTTAGTGCGTCGAACTGAATATTAACAAGAGTTAGTTGATGTAGAAGAAGATGAAGGAAAGGAATAATTGATACAAACAGAAGAATTTGAAAAAGCAGTTCAAAAGCTAGAAAGAAGTGAAGCAGCTCGACAATATCACATCAGAAAATCTACAAAATTTGAAGAAATGTGTACCAACTCTTACAAAGATAATTTTCACAAAAAAATGGTAGTGACTTCTGGGTACTAAGAAACTCACTCAAAAGTGAAACTACAGAATCAGAAATGGAATATTTACTCAGAGTCGAAGGTGTTACCAGAAAAGATCGACTACGACACGAAATAATAAGCGAAGATTTGGATATCAAACCTGGGAATGAAACAATTAGGAGACAACGGAAATCTTGAAAAATATTACGAATCAAGGCTGCGAGTTTCTACGATTATGTGCAGCAGATGTGAGGCATTATATACACCATCCAGGCAGTGCTGCTGATCTTCACTGACAAACAAAGAATGAAGCAAAGTGAAGAGAAGAAAAAATCGATACCCTTCGAATAATGTCACTCGACTAGAAATATATTTTGAAAAATTCATGGTTAATGCGGAGCTGTGGGATTTGGAGTTTTGTGTATGAATTTTGATGTTTTTTTACATTTTAAAAATACTTATTCCTCAAGTTTTTGTTGGAAAGTCTTGTATAAATACTATTACCTTGAAGAGATCTTTATTTTCTGACTTAAGCTGTGGGTCAACTAATATTAGAAAATCCGTTGACCTGGATCCAATTACCCTACGAACCAAGTCTTTTGCTGCTTCAGTTTGAACATTTGCGTCAGTGTTGGGTTTAATATGACCCAATGTTTCTTGAAACTCTGAAAAATTTCATGAAAAGCTCATATAAAACAGGAACATGTATAAATTATCAAAAATTTTCGTTAGTTACCATATTTTTTAGAAAAGTTATTTAAATTGAGTTGAAATATTCAGCACTCAAACAACATTCAAAAACAGATAAATATTCAATAACATTGCTTAGAGAAGGGGGTTTGAAGAAAG
The DNA here is from genome assembly GCF_026250575.1 of Diorhabda carinulata. NCBI lineage: Eukaryota > Metazoa > Arthropoda > Insecta > Coleoptera > Chrysomelidae > Diorhabda > Diorhabda carinulata. The sequence continues at coordinate 16,771,135 of NC_079461.1, forward strand.
ACACTTTGGAAGACATTTTCTAGTGGGTGACAGCGAATATTGCGTTTACAGATACCTCATGACATAATTAGAAAACGTGAATCAGAATTGTTTATCATAATCTCAACAACAACACTCAAAAACATTAGCAGACAACACTCCAGAGGAGTCCAGCCTAAGCCTCCAACCAATCAGTAGGCTTATAGAACGTTTCTTTCTGCTCGATACACTTAAATATACACAAACAAACACAGTTACAAAATCATTCATAAATTGAAACTCACGAATCATTTCAATCTTCTAGCATTCAAAATTAAATAGGATACGTATCAAACTTCGTTTGGGAGAATAAGAAGAAGATGCAATTGTAGAAGAAGATGATTATGGAAGACGATTAGAAAATTGATATGAGAAAACGAAATATTTGATTGATACTTTGTAAAACAAGTGACCGGTATTTGTAAAAGTACTCACTATAAGATTTTACAAATAACACTGAATTTATAAGCACCAAGTAAATGAGCACTGAATAAAAATGATGATTCTTCATTATGTCAAATTCAGTTCTTTCAACCTAACCACTCAATTCAGTCAGTTTTGTGATATTGGATCATAAAACTTCCAATTGAACTATGACTTCCTCTTATTTATCATTCGTTTATTATGTTGATAAGCGAAACAACTTTATCAGGATTGTATTGAGCCTAAAATACTTTTATAAAAATTAGATAGCGTTGATAATATCTAGAAACTGTCTTCCATTTCATTTTAAAAATTTTGTCACATGCTGAAACCATGAATGAGCAAAACTGAAGTTTCAAATTAATTGTTTGTAGTTTGTGATGGTAAGATTTGTTGGAGTTGGCCCTGATATAGGAGCTGCTCCTCTGCAAGGTTGGAGTTGTGGTGATTGCTTGTGATTGTTTTATCCTGGCTGGATGCAGGAAAAGAGGTCAGATCAAAGATGGCCAGAAGATGTCGAAAAGAGAGTTTGAGTAAGAACCATTCCAGTGCATTTTTTATCTAAATAGGGGCGAGTGGGTGTAGCTGTGGAAGAATTATTCATTCACCAGGTTACAAGGAAATCGTAGAAACCTGCAGTACGATCGAGGAAGTGTTTGTGGTAGAGTTTTATCTTAACGACCAATTTATGTTTTCTAACATCATCTAACACAAAGAATATCATTTGTAACTTGAACATAAAAACTAATCACATTCTTATGAGTCGTTTTCCAAGCTTTTAACACTTCCGGATTTTTCACTACATTCCAAAGTTCTGTTGTTCATAGTTTGAGTTTATGTAGGTAGAAAAATTATTATTGCTTCTTCTTTTTCCATTTCCTTCTTTTGCTGTGGAGGTTTTTTTTACTCAAATCACATTATACTGTAAAATTAAAAATACTGTTGATCCGACTCTGTTCTGTTGGTAGTCAATTTTATTTTATTTTCTTTTATCTATTATTGTAGATAATTAGCTTTATAATGAGAAATTTGAATAAGATTATGATGACAAACAAATTATTCTAATCAATAGTTTAAGAAATTTCTGAACCAAAATGTGTTTTCGGAGTTATTTCCCAATCACATATACAGAAGAAAATTACTGTTACTTGTTAATCATTCTAAAGTTTTTATGCTCACCACTAGAGAACGTAAGTGAATTATTTTAAATATTCGTTATACAGGGTGTTTCAAAAAAGTGATCCCATCTCTAGTATAGATAGAAAGCTAAAAAATATTTGGAGTTTGCCAAGTAAGAAATTTTCCAACCAATCTTCTAATCAGCTGGGAGTCTCCTATATAGTCATTAAAGTGACCTTGATTCTGCTTTTCAATTCTTGAGGTGAATTTATCTCAGGAACAAAACTTTTTCTTTAAGATATGACCAAACTGTGTAATCCAGGTGATAAGAAAAGGCCAATGAAAATTTTTACTGAGCAAACCCCAAACCCCAAACACCTAGTCAAATGCGGATTAGAGGAGGCGTGTTGCGAAAAAACTCTTAAAACTTCTTTTGGAAAAGGTTTTTTCTACTTAAATGAAAGTAATGATTTTAAAAATATTTTGTAGAAAGTATACAGTTGATTAATGAAGCAGATTTTCGTAACGTATTGTTGAAATTTCTCCCGACCATGCTGAAAATATCGTAGAAAACAATTTGATTTATTTCCAATGCTATTAATTAGTAAAATTATCTACTTTTGTGATGGTAATAATTTTTATAGTAAGAGAAGATGAAGTGAAACAAATTATAACCTCAATTTCCACAGCAGCAGACTCTTCTTTAAGAAGTGATATTCGACCTCAATTAAAGTATATAAATAAATGGTACTGAGATGGGGTGAACAATCAATATTAAATTGGACGCTAACAGCTTTTTACCGAATTAATAAAAATGGCGAAAAAGCTGGAAACACCTCATGAATTGAATCAATAATAAAAACTAAACAGACTAAAACTATCCCCAGACACGATTATCCAAATTGATATTTATTGATAAGAACAATAAAAAAGTTTCAGCAACAAATAAATAAAATAAAAGGAAATCCAGTATGAAATTTTTGTGAAATGAAAAACTTCAACTGCAAATATTCAATGTTCGTGAAAATATTGGTGAAAATTTGAAACAAATTTGAACAACTCTCCTTACACCCGCCTCGTACAATATTTTCACGAATTAATTATTGAAGATCAATGCACAGATTTAATAAAAAAGCGTGTTTGGTTATTACTTTTTCTAACTATTCGTTAAATCGTCAATTTCCATAGGATACATAGCAGAAATTTCGTTAAAAATGCATTTGTTCTTTATGAATACGAAATACCTAACCTAACCTAGCCCAACCTTACCTATCCTAATCTAATTTAACCTAACTTTACCTAGTCTAGCTTAACCTAACCTAACCTAACCTAACCTCGCCTCGCCCCGGCTCACCCCGAACAATATTTTCAAGGTTATCGGAGCTGTGAGGTTTAAACGATACAACTAGCAAAGTTTTCTAGTGCTTTCATTATTTCAACTCACGTGTGAATAACTTTTTATAGTGATTTATTGTATTCAAAATAACATGATTTTAACGATGAACCTATTTCTGTCTCCTTATGTCCCCCTTATGCAATAGATTTTAAAACCGGTTTGCCACCATTTTCTTTAGAATATATTTAAATAATCGTACCTTGCGTATTATCTATCATTATAACATACGATTTCCTTGAGATTTCGAGGTCAATATAACATATAATTATGTGCAGTAATCTGCTAAGTTCAAAGTAAACAAATAAATATATATGAAGTATTAGTGATTAGTCGCAATTTTGAAGTATTTTTATAATTGATAAAGTTTTTATGGTAAGTACTTATCTATTCTTTTTATGAAAACAACGTTGAAAGAAACGTTTTAATATAATATGAGATAAATACATCTTTCTACAGTGCGGTTGCCGATTGTATCACAAATAAACAACGTAACCTCAAATTTTTTGCGTAAACTCAGGAAAAATTCGTTCCTGGATGGTTTTTCTACCAAAAATATAAAATTTGTGAGTAAATATTCTTTTTAACTATAAATATAAATATTTGTTGATAATATTTCTTTTAACGAAAAAACTAAATTAGAGAAATTAGATATAACATGATGGTACAGTTTATTTAGGTATTTATTGTCACCATGTATGACATTATACATTATTTGTTCAATTTAAAATGATGAAGCATCACTTTATGACGTATAAATCTTGTTTAGCTTTTCAGTATCGTTTTTGTCATCTAATAGAGAAAGGTGGGCTAATTTTGAGTGAATCTTCAAAATAAAATTATTCATTAAATTTTAAATACCATTTTTAACAGTAAAAAATAGATTCTAAAAAATCTTGTCATCTTCTAATATAGAAAATCGGTTTTTATATTTGAACCGCTAGCTTTCCTAGCAGAACCTTTTAACTACAGCGCTAACTACAGCACCGAATATGAATTCTAGTGCGACATTTCATTCATTGTATCATATCTCTTGGTTTCTTCACACAAAACCATGAACCATATTTTCTGTTTTGGCATTTTGTCAAAGTTTGGTTTGGCTGCTTGTTATTTCCGCTGCTTTCTGAGCTATTGGCGCTCTACGATAAGACGAAGAACCATATAGATTTTGATTTCTCTTCGCTCGCAGTAATATTTCTTCAATAACTTTCCTAAATCGTTTATTTTTGTTCTGTTTTCATCATCATTACTGCCAGAAGTTGTCAAAGATGTTGTATGTTGCGAAACATCAGCTGATGCAAATTAGTCATCAGTGAATACAAGTCTATATACTAGCCAAAAACATAAAGCACTTTCTACAATTCCCACAATGGCTGCTCTGCCTCATTGATTTATTTTATTCCCTGTAGAAGATGGCATATCCAAAGGCTGTGAACGGTATGTGGTATAGCCAAGTAGTTAAAGAAAATTTTTACAGTAGGATAACTTTATTATGTACATTGCAGTTGATCAAAAACACCGGTAGCACTAACTACACTTACTATAGTTGTATTGACGCTGCGTTCACCACTTTGGATTTTTTCGCACAGTGCTAAAACCACTTAGTTTTCACATACAGCGAGTGGCTAGATTTTATAGCTTAGAGGTAGAAGAAGAGTCCATACGAAAACCAGAGATTCCTCCTAAATTTCAAAGAATTTTGATCATTACGAACCTTCTCGATATCAATAACTGTAGTAAGGAATTGTGGTAGTGCTGTTGCATTAAATCTCTTTTGAAGAAGATTTTAAATGTGTTGACCTCAACCACTACGACATAAATCAACAGCAGTGTGTGTGCTGATCAACTCGGTTCGACTTTTGGTGATGAAGCATCGTCTCGAGAGTGTCGCTGGTTTACATCAAATTAATATTCCCGTAGATCAAAAATATATATTTTCTACACCTGAAGAGTAGTTGATGCGTGCAAATATGTTGGAGGAACCTCAATCGGAATGGAAAAAATCCTTCGACAATTGGTTCGGTCTAAACCAATTTAACAGTGTCGAAAGTAATTGAGCGAACACCTAACCTAAACATAACCAATTACGGAATATTTAATTCAGTTTATCTATTTAATTTAACTTCCTAAATATACTATAATGTTTATCGACTTGGTCGTACTAGCTTATTCTATTTATATCAGAATCAACTAGTTTGGCCTAGTCTAAACTGGATTATCTTATCAAGGCTTTACTAGTTAATCCTAGCTCGGATTGGAAAAACTGGTTTAGCTTAGGCAAAACTAGTTTGTCCCGGTTTGACCGGTAACATATATGTATACATTTCTTAAGCATCAATTTCAATCGACTTTTTTGTATTACAAGAAAAATATTTGGCTGTGAATAATAATGTTGAATGTACTTTATCCAGATGCTTCAGCATACATCAATAACCAAGCAGATTACGTCAAATTTTATTACCTGATATTTTAGTTTAGATAGGAGACTGATCCTTTTAACACTAATTATTTAAAATATGACGGGGAATTTTATATGTTTAACTGACGTATTAAAAGAGAAGAATATTCAAAAAATGTATTTTCATATGGTTTTTTTATCAATATCAAATATTAGCTCATGTACTAAATCGTTTGATTTCAGATAAAAGAAAAAACAAAAAAATATGTCGATTATAACCGGAGATATTCTATTTAATTTGATAACGATAATTATTGGTGTCGTAACAGCAGTGATAATTTATTGTAAATGGTCGTTTCAATACTGGAAAGACCGGGGTGTAACTCATCTAGAGCCAAAGCTAATATGGGGAAATCTTCGTCCTCCTCATAGGAGAATTATTTCTATTGGAGATGAGGTAGCGGAACTTTACAAAAAAGCCAAACAGAACGGTGAGTCCGTTCACATTAGACCATATAAGTACCCTCTCGATTTCATCCGAATTTTAATTAAATAAAAATATGCTTTTGATCATATTTGGGAATTGTTCTAGTAGGGTGCTCCACAACAAACATGCTTTATTCTCAAAAAAATGTTACACTTTGTAGATAAAAGCTTGTAAAAACTAAAAAATCAACATAAAATTAACTAAGTAAAGAAACAAGAAGAAAACCACAGTATGTAGCATACCTGCCTTCTACCAGGAGGCAACATCTTCTAGCTACTCCAAATAAATTTTTTTATTTTGAAAAAACTTGGCAATGTCAGGAAAGATAAATTTTACTGTCCAGGGCAGCTTTTAGAAACATACTCTGATATTTTGTTGTATTTACTCAAAAAAGCGGATTTTCCATGCTGATTATGTTGAATAAAAATGTTCTAAAATCCTTGATATCGTTTAAATAATTATCACGTTTTAAAAAATGAAGTGCTTTCTATATTTTTGACGTTATTTAATTCTGAACTTGATTTTATCATTAGGATGGAAGCAGCTGGGATTTTATAACATGACTGAACCAATCTACATGCCGATAGATTTGAATATTTTGAAACATATCATCACAAAGGATTTCAGTCATTTCGTCGATAGAGGATTGTATGTAAATGAGAAAAATGAACCAATATGTGAGTAAATTTCTACTTTATTGTCATTCATCCAACAACGTTAACAACATCATCGTCACATACCTACCATGACATAATATATGCATATGTGATTTTCCTGTTAGTAGTTATCTCTAAAAATCATTATAAATATCTTCAATTTCTTATTTCTTATTTTGATAAAGACTTAAAGAAAATTCGAAACGTCAAAATTTATCTTTCTTTCAAAAACTTATTTCGAAACAGAAAAGACCTAAAATCAAGAACATTTAGATGCATTAAAATCATCACCATGTTCAACAAATAATTGACTTCAAGCTTGTGAATGTGTTGCGTAGCTTAGGAATTTGATATCTGTACGTTCCTGCTCTTTTCTTGAACTCATCTTTGTTCTCGATGCATTTCACTCTTTGTTGAACGGTTTTCTTTATATAAAAAGCAATCATTAGAGTAGTTCGAGTGGTGCATGCCTTCTTGAATTACTGCAAGTTGTAGTGTCTTGGTAGCTGTTTCCACAGACTTGAACTTCTCCAAAAAAATTAGTCTGAACGTCTACAGGGCGAACTCGGTGTTTATGAGCCTTGTTTGCCTATCGAGTATATCTTCCAATGACTGCTCTAGGTGGGATCATGTTGGACAGCTCGGAAGACGATTTGCCATGGTAGTATCGGTAAAACAGCGAACTTCCTTCTATGTTCTAAGCTGTACTAGTTTCTGGTCAACTCTGGATAGCTTATAAGTCAAACTGATCTGTTCTGTATTGAGTCCAGCATCTTCTGGGTACGCTTTGGAGCCGAGTTCCAAATGTGCGAACAACAACCTGCATAGTTCAGTACTTTCATGTTTGATAGAGTTAAATTTGTCATTATCGCCACATGTTTGAGTTATGATATTTCAGCTGCTCATCTATTTGCAATTGGTGGAACAAAATGGAGGAATTTGAGAATCAAATTCACACCCACATTCACCTCAGGAAAAATGAGAACAATGTTCAAAACTATCACTGTTTGCGGTGATCAACTCAACAGATATTTGATAGAGAAGATAACTCTTCACGAACCTGTTGATATTAAAGATATCTTGGGTAAGTGATTATCTATTTTATTTCGGTTGTGTAATTATTGCATCATACAATGTATTTTAAAACTGTATAAATCAATAAATTGATAAAAAACTTTGAATAATTGGGATACTGAATTCTCTATTATTTACATTGTGGCATCTCCCACTATATAGCGTAATTAGCTAAAGATCATTGAACAGAAGATAATAATGAAAAAAACAAAGAAATTAATAATATAAGTGAAGAGGACCATCATAAAAACGACGAAATGATAACAAAAGAAGAAGTTATTGAAGCTGCTAGACACCTGAAATGTAAAGTTATGAAAGACTGGAAATTAAAGTTGTTACTGTCCATTTTTACTGTCCATTACTGTCAAGTAACAACTGTAGAGGAATAACTTTATGAACGAATTATATGATATAGAGGAAGCTTATGATAAATTCCTGATAGCAAAAATGTTTATAGATTATATGAAATGCACTGCTCAATCAATTCAAATAGAGTGTCCATTGGATATGGAAGAAAATTCGAAACACCACAATTCACCACCTGGTCTTCACCAGGTAACTGAAACCAATAATATTAAATGGGACCTCATGGCAAGTGACAATTCCCTTAAAGGTATTTAGAATACCTATTCATACTATTTTCAATTGTGAATAAAAATTGAAATTTATTCTTCGCCTTAAATTGATAAAAATTCATAAGTACAGTAATTGTCAAAAAAGTTTTTTTTACAATCAATAATCTTCTAAATTTTTAGTTTTATTATTGTCCAACAAGATTTTTTGAGTAGCTACATAAACAAAATGGTACGTGGCAACTATCTTAATTATTGATGGAACGCGGTCCAATAAAATCATCGGGTTCTAACACCTTGAGAGTTTTTTTGTGGGGATACTTTAAATTTAAAGTTTACGCTACGGTTTCTGATCGTATTGGCGTTTGAAAACAACATATTGTTGAAGAATGTAGCACATTTTGAACAATTATTATTAAAAAAACTATTTACTTAATATTTATTAATCAAATATACGATACTCAAAATTTAGTTTTTATTAATTGAACCACCAAAACCTCGTGAATAAATAAAAATTAGTATGATTGAATAGGTTTTCTAAATACCTTTTAAACAAGATGTCACTTGTTATAAGATCTCATTGAATATTATTAGTTTCATTCCATCGATGTTTATTACGTATTCTGTTATCACCAGGAGGAAAACTTCAAATCGATCTAAGTATCACCATTCATTTTAACAATCTCTTCTTTCATATTTCAATTTTGAAATCTCTTTTCCTTTCATCAAAACAATCACGTTGAAGGTTTATACTCAATTTTCAGGAAACTTTTCGACTGATATCATCGGATCATGCGCTTTTGGTTTGGAATGTAACAGTTTTAAAGATCCTGATAGTCCGTTCAGACAAATAGGGAGAAAAGTGTTCGATAGAACCCGCTTTGAAAACTTAAAATTCATATTTGCTAATAACTTTCCAAAAGTAGCAAATCTTCTAGATATACGCTTACTTGATGCGGAGGTGTCAAATTTTTTCACTAAAGTGGTTGCTGATTCAGTTAAATATAGAGAAGAGAACCATGTGCATCGTAACGACTTTTTACAATTATTGATTGAAATAAAGAATCAAGCAAAAGATGGAGAAAGATCAGGTATTTATCTATTAAACTAAGAGGTTTGGTTATTAAATAACGCGACTGCGCGCCTAGTGGGCGCCCTAAACACATCTCAAAACACGTTTCCGTCACTATTATAGTATTCGCGCAGTGGTGGTTTGAAATGAACGTATTTTTTTCTTGCTCAGTGCTATAAATTATTGCAAGAGGCCTATGGAGACTATTCTCTATCCCGTGCGATTGTTTTTGAGTGGTGTAAGCGTTTTAGTGAGGGCCGAGAAAGCACTGAAGATGACCAGCGCTCAAGTCATCCTATGACTGTTTCAACTCCAGAAACAATGACCAAAATTAACCAAATTATGCGTTCAGATGGTCGAGCATCCGGATGATTGCCGAGTCTGTAGACGCCGATAAAGAAAATTTTAGACGAGGAATTATACATGGCAAAAGTTTGTGCCAAAAAATCTAACTCCTGACCAAAACCTCTTACGTCAACGGGTCTGCTCAGATTTCCTTGAATGGTTAGAAAGGTAAGAAAAAGATCTGCTTTGAAAGGGACACGATTTAAGTCGATGGAAGTGGTAAAAGAAAAAGCGAAAAAGATCCAAAAGACCCTCACCAAAGAAGACTTCCAACACCGCTTCGATCAATGGAAATATTTAAGGCGAAGGGAGCATTCGAATGTAGAATAATTTTTATAACAAAACCCCTTTTTAGTTTTCGTTATTTGATAGCCAGATCTCGTATTGACACTGTAAGAAATTATTTCAGAATATTAAATCAAACTTCAACATAATAGTATATTCGTTGGGTATTTTGACTCGGAAAGTTTGAAAAGATTGTTCTTACATGCCTTTAGTGATTTTGATACCTCATCAGCATAATTTCATCAAAAGTAATGAAATTTATTGGAGTACACCTAGAACACTGATTTAAACAAGGTTATCGAAGTTATTGAAAATGCGAATGCTGCTTCAGAAGTAATTGCTGAAGCTGGATTACGTCTCATCATCGAATTATACAGTTACATTGATGTGAGAAGTCTTTGAATCACATCTTTGATTAATTATAGATTTACATGCTTCACAGCATCAGCATAATATAGTAAATATATTATTACGTCGCCAGCACCAACAGAAACAACAGCAAAGACAACTTATCACCAGATTCAGCGGTGGTATGGGAACAAACAGAATGTTGAACTATAGGGGTGGAAAAAAGACCGGAAACTCTACTGAAACGTATTTAGTGCAAATGCAAGAAAGGTTGTTGATGATTCAATCGTCGATGATGCTGAAGAATCGGACACTATTCTCGAGCAAATAAAAGACGAAATCGAAGATGAAGGGGATCGCGATGAAACTGATGATCCCATTGTCGATGATGCTGAAGAATCGGACACTCTTCTCGAGCAAATAAACGACGAAATTGAAGACGAAGAAGACTACAATGAAACTGATGATCCAATCGTCGATGATGCTGAAGAATCGTACACTATTCTTGAGCAAAAATAGGATGAAATCGAAAACGAAGTGGACCGCGATGAAACTAATGATCCCATCGTCGATGAGGCAGAATAAACTCAGAAGCTGCTCTAAAAATATTCAATATCAATAATAATTTTTTAATACTTAGGAGATGGTTCTACTTTAACCTTGGATGAGATGGTGGCTCAAAGTTTTGTATTTTTCGTCGCTGGGTTCGAAACTAGCTCCACAACCATGACTTATGCCCTTTATGAACTTGCTAGAAACCCAGATATTCAGCGGAAAGTACGAGATGAAATCAATTTTATTCTAAACAAGTACGGTGGTGAAGTTACTTACGATTGTTTGAGTGAAATGAAGTATTTGTCACAAGTTATTGACGGTAAGAAAAAAATTATCAGAGTTGATATATCAATGTTATTCTCACAAAAAAACTATGTTAGAAACACTTAGAATGTATCCAGCTGTTCCTTTCATCACTAGAAAGTGCGTAGAAGAATATGTAGTTCCGGAAACGAATTTAAAAATGTCTAAAGGTACAAGAGTTTGGATTCCCATAAAAGGAATACATTACGATGAAGATTACTACTCAAATCCGAAAGTTTTCAATCCTGAGAGATTTTCTGACGAGAATAAACGAAACAGAAATCAATATGCTTTTATACCATTTGGAGAAGGACCAAGAATGTGCATAGGTTAGTACACCTTTGTATAATTTCATTCTATACTTTAATTATTTACCAAAAACTGGAATTTGGATGATGATTTTGTGCAAACTTACCTTACTGAATACAAACTTTTTTATTCTACGAGGATTAACCCGTTTTTGTCCTTTTTAGGTATGCGTTTTGGAATTGTACAAACTAAAGTTGGTTTGATCAATGTTCTAAGGAATTTTGAAATAAGGATTGATAAAAAGACGAAAACTCCATTGGAAACAGACATAAATAGTTTCATTCCTAAAGCAGAAGGTGGAATTTGGTTGAACATGGAAAAAATATAACGTAAAAGATGAAGAAAAACTTGTTGATCTAATTCATATTATCTTTTTATTAATGTATTATTAGATTATTTTTTTGCAAGAAAAAATCATATTAAAATCTGAAGTACATTTTTTTGTTGTGAATCAAATTACTCCCCCTTGGTGTTCCTCAGTGCTCTTCCTGCACAAAAAAATCCTAAGCTGAGCTTATACAGCTTTCTATTAGCAGGAACTACTAAATTTCTTGTGGAAAGTGAAATTGAGGGCAAAGAACTTGTTAACACAAGATTTGAATGGATTAGACAACTAAAAACGGTGTATTATCATATGAAAGTTTGCTTTTGCTATCTTAATTTATTTGTGAGCTGTTTGTTTGTAAATTTCTTTTGGGGTGAGAGCAAATGGGTTCTTCAATAAAAATTTCGTTCGACAGAGGATTCGAACCTCCGACTTACATGTTGGAAATCAAGCTCTTCGACAACCTCATCAACTACACCGTCACGGTTTGATCCAAATTTCGACGAAATGTTACTATAATAACATTTTCTTGAAAAGTACTGATTAGAACAGAGTTTTGTTTTGTGTTTATATTGTGAATATTTGGAATAATTAAAGTAGTGAATCAATTTTGTCCAGGAATTTGGTTCATTAATCGTTCGTTCATTTTTTGCGCAGCTGGCTTCATTTATAGATCTTTTTCTACCTGGTTCTTCATTTTCAGGTCTTTCTTAAGTAAATAAAAAAGCGTTTATTATGAGAATAAGAAGTTCCCAATATGAAAAGAGATAATATTATTTGTTTTATTATGATTATTTCAAACGTCGGTAGTTATAACCTTAAAATATTTTATTTTTCGAGAATCTTCTATATTATTGTTGAAAATAATAGCTCAATATCATTGCTATTATTGTAACCGTTAGAATTCATTTCAAAACTCAAAAATCATTCAAAGTGAGCAATAAGAAGTCAAAACAATCAAAATCCTGGCGATCAGGCACGTGGGAATTGTTAAAATAAAACTAATGGACTTGGTCTATTGCAGGACAGAAAATTTTGTGTTATAAGGTGAAAAAATCCAATGTATCGTCCACTTCAGATTTGAGCCCCACTTTTTTCACTTCAGTATCAAGCCTAATTATATTTGTTTATAAACTGGAAATTTTTAGATGATTTCAGTAAGAAGACATTTTGTTGTTTCACTAAAATTTATTAAAACAATATTCATGAATATTTTATACAACTCATTTCCATTTCAGTTTATATCAAAATCAGTACAACTGTGTCTTAAGTCTTATGAATAATTAATATATGAGCTCTAAAGAAAGTAAACTAACTCTAATTCTTCAAATACATATTACAAAAAAATCCTATTTTTAATATATTAATGTCTCTAACTAAATTATATCTAACATCTACAAGTTGCCTCGTTTTTTTTGTTCAATTTCAATGGCTTCGAATAGAGATTTGAAGTTTCCAGCACCAAATCCCTAAAAATCAATATGAGTTTAATAAATGAGAAACAAATTTCATTTGTAACAAGTTTCACATAAATATCCACTAATTAGTTTTTTATTTTGTTCGAAAAATAGACATTTGCCATATCAAGACGGTGGAATTTGAACTTTTTCTATATTTATGAGTTTTTGTTTGACATCAAATTCTAAATTTCCAGATTTATTTCTCTACTTCAGCTATCACCAAAACTCTAAACATTCAAATATTCCTGCTATTTGATTCAACTGGTTTAAAAAGTCTACGAATAATTATTTCAATACGTTAATTTTTATTTGTTTTTATGTTCTTTATAATCTAATATATCCGGACTTAGGTAGTCAGGTACTTTTAGGTATTTAAGCAAAGATAGGGAAACCAAAACAGAGGATCGTTGGTCGAAAGATTGGGGAAAAGCAATAACGCCAAAATAAGAAGACTAGAAGAAGATAACAGGGAGAAAGAGGAGGAAATTAAAAGCTTGAAAACGTCAATTGAAGCTCTGAGCATGATAGAAACAATATAGAAAATGAACGCCAAAATGAGAACACTAAATTAAAATCAGAAAAAGAGTGAAGAAAAGGAAAAAGACGTAAATAAAAATAAATCGAAGGAAGCCAGAGTTTCCGAAGAAAATCAAATGGAAAACTGCCCGATGGAAGGAGAATATCGATGGTTAAATTGCGAAAGCTCGTAGGTCGATTTGTTGAAATTTTATAAAAAGGTTTCTTACTTTATATATTTTTGATATAAAATTTTCTACCGTTTAAAAGATGTCACTATAAGAATTAAACTTACGAGATTTTGCAGTTTAAAGGAATAATATATTTAAAAAATTTTCACGTCAAAAACCCATAAATGATAAAAGTTGACTTACGAGATATTGCAATTTAACTATCGATATACAGAAGTCAAAAACAAGAAAAAGAAGAAGAAACCATGTACTTACATTGTGATTTCTTCTTTGGATGACTTCTAGAAAAACAGTTGGTCTGTCTTCAAGGTTCTTAGTGAATATCTGTAACAGATACCCATTTTCATCGTAATCGATGAGTATTTTTAGTTTCTGTAGAACGTCGAGGTCTTCCAATATTTTGGTTCTACTAGATTTCAACCTATCTCTCAACATATCATAGTAACTGTCTGGTATTTCCATGAATTCCACTCCTCGAGCTTTCAAATTAGATACCTGGAATGTAAAGGTTGTAATGGAAATATTATTCACCTAATAAAATAAGTATCTATACTGAATCATTTTGAATTAATGATTTAATTGAATTGAATACACTATTTCCATTTAGTTGTTTTTTGAAAATGATTTAAAATGTATATGGAGTTTTTGTCCTGTTAACAAAGGTAAAGCCTTAAATTGAATTGGGTGGTTTTGACTTTCTAGATTCCTGAAGGTTTTGGGATATTGTCTAAACAAAATTACGGGCACGAATTTTCGAAATTTTGGGAAATTCTTAAACGCAAAAAACTCAAAAAATATGATGAATTCCAAGAAAACTGCCTTGTCAACAAATGTGGAGTACAAAGTTTTCTACAAAAGAGTATCTGAGGTATTTTTTCCTAGCCTCAAAATTTCCATTATAAAATGGGTTTTAACGCTCAAAAATATTTGGAATTGCGAATAACTGGAAAATTATGAATATTTCGATACAAAATGCTGAGACAAAAAATGTGTAGCACAACATTTTGTACAAAAAAAGGCTAAAAAAAATTTAGAATCGCGAATAACTCGAAAGCTACGTAGAATTCGAAAAAAAGTGCAGGAGCCTCAAAACTGTAGAGCACAAAATGAGTACCCGCATTCTTGTGATAAAGAATCTATTGAGAAGTCTGTGAATATTAATATGTGGAATAATAATCAACAAAGAGAATGTTCATGATTGCGTTTTTTAAAATTTGAAACCAAGAATTACTTCCTGTGTGTTATATACATGAAAATATTGATAATAACACGAATGACGAATATCTCGTTGGATTTGCTTGTTTATCATATTGATGAGTGATGGAATGTATCCATTGAAACTTCAAGTGCGTATGTGGTCAATAACCCTCTTCATCTCGCAAGATTTTCGAAAATATTCGAAAAGTGAACCTTTCTCAAACAATTGCCTTAAAAGGATTCAATGAATGTGATCGTTTCGTTGAAAATAAAAATTTGAGACTCTTTTGGATAAAATTCCGATTGTTATCAAGCTTCTTGAACTTACGCTGCTGATAATGTCCTTCGTATTCAAAGCTATGTGCTGAACTCCCGCACCTCCATAATATTCTACAAATTCTTCTATTTGGCTCTTCTTCTTTCCAGGCGCAGGCTCATTTAATGGCATCTGTTAACAAAACAAATATTTTTCATATGAGATCTATAATATCATTAAGGTACAAAGATGTGGATGGAGTCGATGTACCGGGGTCCCATTAAGAATGGCTCTCGGCCATATCTCGGGAACCGTTTATAGTACACCTTCGGGAAGAAAAAATTTATAACAAAAGTGACCACGAGAAAAACCTGGAAATTATTTACAGAGTTGTAGGTCCACCGCCAGAGGAAGTAATTAAATACCAAAAATCATAAAATCAATAATTTACAAATTTTGCCTAATTAAGATGCATTTAAACTATGATTATCGTATTTTTCAAGAAATTCAGCGAATATTTGATTTTACAAGTATTGAAAAATGTCAAATGGAAACATGCAGTTTTAATTAAGGAATATAAAAGTACACCAAATTAGCAACAGAATAGCGAAAACTGCATGTCGATATCTTTCTCATATTACGAGATATCCTAAAAAATGTGCAAATTTCAAGCATTTTCCTTTAAACATAAATTACTACGGTTTGACTGAACGGATTTCAACATTTTTTGACTCCTCAAAATTGTCTTTCCTTGTTCTATTAATAATAGTTCCAATTATTATGTCAATATTACTTATGCTGTCACCGGGACACTGCGTTATGAAAGTGAAAATGGAAATATAACCTGAGGTACCTCGCTGGTGACGAGCTAAATGTTCAAATTGTCGCCCATCATTTTCGATACAAGCGTTTATTCTTTGAAGAGTAGATTGAACAGCAGTCTCAATTTCTGCTCTCGAAATACTCTGAATGGCGTTTCGTATTCTCTCGATCATGTTATTTCTAGTAGTGGGCCCAATTGCACAAACAAGGTCTTTAATCCGGCCCCAGAGATAGAAATCTAGGACGGTTAAGTCTGGTGACCTGGCTGGCCAAAAAAATAGGCCTCCACGTCCTATCCACCTATCAGAGTAAACATTATCTAAAAATTCTCTAACTTGACTAGAGAAATGCGCCGGACACCCATCGTGCTGAAACAACATAGACCTACGAGTTACTAGTGATATATCTCATGGTTACTCATCCCTCATAAAATTTATGTAGCGTTCCCCGTTAATTACGTATGGCATATACCCTAGCCCCAACAGTTACATTTCTCATACATTCAAAGTAAATGCATATCATATCAAATGCTTCTTCATTTGTAAGAATCATCTTAGATATAACTTTCAAGTAAATTTTATATCGAATTTAATGCACACAAATCGCAATAACACGTAAATGAACAAATTACTAGGTTTATTAATTTGACATTTTCTTTTGTTTTTTCATGACCCACTACTTGTTTTTATATATTTCCATTTTAACTTCCATAACGCAGTTTCCCGGTGACAGCATAAGTAATATTGACATTATAATTGGAACTTTTATTAATAGAACAAGGAAAGGAAATTTTGAGGAGTCAAAAAATGTTAAAATCGGTTCAGTCAAACCGGAGCTGCGGAGTAATTTATGTTTAAAGGAAAATGCTTAAAATTTACACATTTCTTAAGATATCTCGTAATACGAAAAAGATACGCTATTCTGTTGCTAATTTGGTCTACTTTTATATTCTTTAATTCCTTAATTAAAATTTTTTCTTCCCGAAGCTGTACTATAAACGATTCCCGAGATATGACCGAGAGCCATTCTTAATGTGACACCCGGTACATTTCAATGTACTTTTTAATTAAATTGAATGTTCAAAATAACCACCATTCACTTCTTGAGAATAATCGAGACGATTTTGGAATTCTCATACAACATTTTGTATGACCACAGGGATTATTTTGTTAATTTCTAACTTAAGAAATGATCGAGACATATATGTGCAAAATGATTAACATCATGGGAAAGTCTGCGTTTATTCTGTCCGTCACCAAAAAAATTCTTGTCTGCTATCAGGAATATTTTCATTTAACTCCTAAACAACTTTTTCCATCAGTGACTTGAACATTTCCACCTTATTTTTCAATATTTCTTAGTCCACTTTCACCAAACTTTTTTCAAATTTTACATCTTGTAAAGTAATTTTCTCAGTTATGATTGCACCAAATTAAAAAAACTAGATATTTCTGAACAGAGGATTAAAATTTCTTTCCAATGAGATTCCATACGACCCAATTCCTGATTAAAAATTCTCGAAGAGATGTTTATAATTCAAAGGGGGTGCTGGAGGGAGATAATATTTTCGTACTGTAAATTCTTAATTCAAGAATAAAATTTGGATTCAGGTTTTTTTCACAGTAGTACATAATAACTCTAAAATTGAATTTATTTCTTTCATATTGTAAATGTCCTTCAAGAAAGACAGTTAGTTGACTCAGTTCATTTCCACATATTTCTGATAATTTGCAGTATTGGGAAAACTCTGTGAACCCTCCCCTAGACTTTTTGTTTCCCAAATAATTCGTAACTGTCAGAATAAACATCAGTGTTAAGTTTCTAATCCATTCCCAGACGTCTTTTGGTGGTTTCTCAAGAATTGCCGACCAAAAGTCACAAAGTAGTGGTTATAGCTGCTATAAATACTTCAGGCTTGGTCTAAGAACTTTTTGTATAATTTTAGATAGTACATCACTTTTTAAATATTCTACTCAACTGATGATGGAAGCCATGTCAAAACTTATACTCTAGATAATTATGAATCTAAAGTGAACACATATAATTTCTCTAAAATCACGGGATTTGAATTTAAACATATATTGATTTAAAATGATTTTATTGTTAAATGTACCTTGACATTCTCCTCCCAGTTGGCCATAACAATAGATCTTAGGGCAGAATACTCCGTGAAAATTTGACTGTCATCTACGGACCAAAATCTGTGAAACTGAAGAACATCTTCGTACCATTTGGCTGCGGATTCCATTTCGTCTTTATCTTGATTACCAACTACGTGGTCGATAAAATTTAGTTTCGTCGATGGACTGCGAATTATACGAAACTAACAATTCAATTTCATATCATTAAAGTTATTTATGTATCAAGAATACCGAGTGGATGAATTTGTTCAGAGGACAACGTTCTTACAGCCTCTGGCATGAGGGTTCTTAATTCGTCCAAGAGCGAGGGTGCAAATCTATTAGTACCCGTGGTGAATACTAATAAAGTACTAATTGGTTCTAAATAATTTTTTTGATTAATGATTCAGTGATTCTTCGAATATTTTTACCAGTTGCGGTTTTGGAATCCTCAAAGAAATAAGAGAAAATCCAGGCATTTATACGATGAAGACTACGGCCATTTTTTTTTAATTACATGTCAAAAAATGCTGTGAAAAATATTAAAGAAGCCATGTTGTTGAGGTATTTAAATGATTTCCCCGAGAAAATTGTCCCGAGCTATCTGTGGGCTACATATACACGGTGTTTCCTAGGTTATCTAAACTGTTGTAGTGGGCGCTTCCTTCTATTCAATGACAAAAAGTTTTTATGAACACATGTCATAAGTCTTGTAGTTGAAAATTAGCATATTTTAAAGCATTTGTGCAAAATTCCAGAATCCGCTCCACATCTAATAAATTCAAAAATTCCAGGATTGTTACAAATAACTTAACAGTCTTATATGATACTATTTTAATATCGGAGTTGTGTAAATAAGCGATTCTAGATATCCCGACACACAAAAATCCAGATGATTGCTTCCAAGTGACCTAGGGGCAACGGGCGTGGAGATCCTCGTCCTGGACTGGAGAAACGTTATGTATAAACTTGTCTACATTAACTGTTAAATGAGGAGGAGCACCTTCATATCTTCTAATAATAGGAGGTAAATCTTCCAAAAGAATTGGAAGTTCATTGTTTAGAAAATGAAGATGTGTGGTCAACGGTCAACCATGATCTTCCATGATGCCATACCAAAGGAATGTTGGCACCGTTCTACAACTGTAACTTGTGGATTTAAATCTGACTATTTGTAGTCATTATGACATTTCTTGATACGTTAAACGCAATATGGATACAATAAATTATCTTTTAGAATATTTTGTTACTAATCATCAACTGCATCAGCAATTTTTCTGGTACTCGTTTCTGGATGGTGGTTGATAATTTGAAAAATCTGGTTTTCTAGTTGCAGAGTTTTCTTATTTCTGAGTCGTCCATTGATATTTTTTGATTTAGCAAAAGTTCTATTTTCTTGTATACTTTAGGAAACGTATCTGTACATGGTAAACGATTATTTGGATACGTTTACATTAACAACATTATTTTAAAGGCTACTTAGAAGCTTATTTTTCAGTACCATAACTTCTAGTAGCATCACCATCATTATTACAAAACAATTCAACAGCTTGTAGCTCGATAACAACATCACAAATATTTATAGGAACTTTTCGTTATAATACATGCAATATTCTAGATTACTTAGGAAACATCCTGAAGATTTTGAAGGTAAGTATGAATACTTACTCAAATCTTATTTGAGTAATCAAAGCGTTTGAGTTGTTTACAGATACTAGAAACATTCATTTTGATAAAAAAATGGTAGTGAATCGCGAGAATGTTCAAGGGATGATTTTCTATGAGTTTCAATGTGGATTGAGTGCGCCGATCAACTCGCCATCGAACTTCGTTACGGGATAAATTCCATGAAGGTCGTTGTGTCAGAGAACATCGATCTGAGATTGCAAGATCTTGATGTGACATACTATGAGATTGAGGCATACTTGGGCATTGAAACAAGCCGAATTCAACAAAAGTTCTTTGAGCACGAAGCTCTTAGAAGCAAATGGTCAATTTTTCGGAATAACTCGACATATTTGTCAGCATTTGTTTATCAGAAGTGTTCGAAAAGAACCAGCGAAATCCATCGTAGAAGACGAATCGTTTTCCACCAAGACAATGCGAGCTCTCGCACATCAATTCAAACAAATACGGTTTTGAACAATGAAAACATCGAATTGATGTGTCATCCACCGTATAGTTCTTGTTAAGCACCTAATGATCATGTCTTATTATAGTTTTTATCAATACTAAAAATAAGGAAATATGCTTACAGCATTTTTTCCAAGGCGTCTTCTTTGCACGGTACGTATCCGGGCAAAAATGATCCGGTGTATAAACGTCTGTCAACCAAAGTGTGTGTGGTATCGCCGTACTGTACATAAAAAGAAATTCATTAGATTATTTATATTGATCCGACTCCTTGTGCAAATAGTATTATGTATAGAGCTTACTTACTGTTTGAAGTACTGCAAAGCGTACAGTTCCATTGAAATCGCTTTCTTTCCAGATGTCTTTCAAAACGGTTGCTCCTTTCTGTTTTGCCCTCTATAACAAAAATAGAAAATATATAAACGGAACGCTAAGACGCCATGGAATTTTTCTTTCAGATGCCGGCTCAGACTGTGGTTTTTCGCTTCTGACATCAACTAGAAGATGACAGTACTTTGTACATGCGTTGAGAGATTCCTACTAAATTACAATCATTTTCGACACTTGAATTCTGGCAATCAATAACAGTCTTTGTGAAAATTTTTCTTAGAAGGTACAAATTGGGTATCGAGTTGTCATTATTATGTTTTTGAGAGGAATCAATGTCAATGGAAAAGAAGTTAGACATAACTCCAAATGGTACTGGACGACGAATTTCAAAGCTTCAAACATAGAAATGGCTATTGGTGTATCAAGAGAATACATTTATCTTCTATCGATCAAAGAATTATATATATTTGATGCTATTTAAGCTAAATGAGTCGAGTTTTTGCATCGATTCATAACTTATATGAAGCCCGGATCCTCTGTACTCCTGAAATGAGAAAACCGTTGAAATATTGTATCGAAATGGGGCGCACCTGCTTCGAAATACGTAAAAACTGTTTCATCAGCTAAAAAAGTTATGTCAACGTTAGAAGTGTCTTGTATTTTGCAATATTTTTGCTGCAAGCAAACAAAAGATGGTGAACCCATCAACACTCGAGTAGTTCTAGTGGTGTCTGCCATTTGGATAGGCTTGTGGATATTGATCTTGACGTTTGTAGGTTGTAGTGCTTGGAAAAGACGCTTCTTGGTAGCTGATTTCACAATTTGCACTTCTCCAAAGAAAATTCTATGTGCTATTACGTTGGACAGCTTGGAAAAGCATTTGTTGCAGTAGTGAAGGTAAAACAAAGTCAGTTCGATGAACTTTCTTCTATGCTCTAAGCTGTCCAAGTTTCTGGTAAGCTCTGAATCACCTAGAGCTCGATCTGCTCTTCAACCGAGCTACTTTTCCTTTTCCATACTATAAGGAGGTTATCTGTTAATATTTTCATTGTGTGAGGTGACTAATCTATGATAACAAGTTTTTTGTTGTTGTTGTTATTTTTGAATTTCATATTTTTTTCTTCATTTTGATCTATGTGAGAAATTCCTTTGACAGAAAGAGTTTGTTGACTTAAAATATTGAATTTTTTTTCTTCTCTTCATTAGTATGACAATGAATGTTTTGTACATAAAATCTAATGGACAAATTGAGCTATTACTTACTTCAACAATTCCCTCCAAGTTTTCAACTTCAAAAGCTATATCCTTGACCCCATCTCCGTGTTTCATTATATGAGAATTCAAGTGCTTTTCTCCAGGATTATAAGGAGAAACAAACATTATACGTATCTACAAAAGGATACGCAAATTAGCACTTTTGTAAAAGAATTGAAAATATCAGAGATAATGAGGAAGTGCTTAGATGGTAGAGCTTAAATTGGAATTTTTTCTTGAGGAAAAAGGATGATAAGTCCGTACAATGTAGAATACAGATGGGCAGAGTGAGGCAAGAGATAAAACGATGTATACTATCAAAGGTACAAACATAAGCTAACCTAATATACCCCTTCACAGACTTAGAGAGTGCTGCATTCTTGCAACGAAAATTCGGATGAAGCTCAAGAAATTTCCAAAATCAATTTCCTGTATCTGCAGTTTCCGCAGGATAAAATTCTATCAATAACAGACACATTCTCTATGCATTTTATATACGAAACTTCATCAGGATGCTATGTATTGCACTGAAGATTATAAGGAATCATTGAAACTAAGAAGAAAAAGGAAACGATGCATAGACTTTCTCGAACATTAACGTTATCGTTTTCCAACGTTTTTTCTTCAGATTTGCTTAAATTAAGTCTGTGTGAAAAAAGCTATTGATACTTGAATTTTCCTTTGCACTCTAATCATCAAGTGCAAATATTGTGTGCTAAATCTAGCCCCAAATGAGCTAAGTTGGCAACACTGTATCAGAACACTGCATGGAGTTTATTTTACCGGGAATCCCCAATCACATTGTCTTACTTTGTCAATTGGAAACGAAATTGCTGAAAACATCGACTTTGATAAAAAGTTCGCTGATAGAAAAGCCAGAAAAGTGAAATTCTTTTCAATGAACGGTAATTTTTTAAAAAAATTATCATTTCTTCCAATAAATGGTTATTTCATTATACCCTTCCCGTTTTTTTCGAATGGGTTTGAATTGCAGTTGGGGGGCGCCGAAGAAATCTCGCTCAGGGCGCTGGTAGTGTTAAAACAACACTGCAAATTCTATACCCTATTCATAAACTTGACGTTGCTACAGTTAACCTAAAAATTTTGTTTATGACTCTATGAAGCTTATAGATGGAAATGATAACCTCAAAGTCTATTGATTAGAATTTGATAAACTCACATCATTTTGTCGAACCACATGATGTACGTAGTCTCTAGTACCTGTTTCAAGTCCTTTATAACACAGGGGTTCAAATCCTAAGCGAGTAATATAATACGATGCTGCCTGAAACATAAATAATAGATAAGTTGTTAATCGTTATCGATTATTCCGTTTGATTTAGATCTGATCAGTGAAATAGCCTCTTAATTTGAGCGAGACCAAAATGATTCGTTTTTCATTCAAACGTATCCAGAATTGAAAGTTTGTACCACAATTTCCTCGATACATCTATCAGCCATTAAACCTCTTCTTTCAAAATTTCCATCTTCGTAAGCACTCCACTCTTCAAAGCAGAAGTCAGCAAATCGCTCTCTTGGTCTTCGATACACTTTTTTCCTTCTGTCGCTACTATGAAGGCATATTCTGGTCTCCTCTGTGAATAGAACAGATCCCCAGTTCAAACGTTAATATGATCCTGTGCAAAACGCAGACGTGCTTGTACTTTTTGTACCAATCGTGGGTATTTTAGAGATTAGGTTATTTTCATGAAGTCTTCGTCTCGCTGTCCACTGATTAATAGTCACTTCTAGTACCTCACGAAGCTGGTAATTAGCACACGATTTTTTAATGCTCTTGACAAAATAAAGCGGTCATCGCTAGTGGTTGTAAATCGCCTTCTGCATGTTCTAGGACGTCTCCTCTCAACGCTGACACAATCTTGGAACCTCTGCACGGGATATATCCAATTATCTACCAACAGCTCGCTTTTTTGTGATGTAGTTTAATTTGCTTATCGGTTGCTTCCCATAGAAACGATAAGCATTAATGATTAAATTATACTCACATCAAAGCATATCAAATTATATTCCAAACAAGATATTTCTCTCTCTGATCTGATGAATAATTTAGAAAAAATATAGTTGAAGTCGAAAGTTCACAGTGGGCCGATTTCTATGCATGAAAGTTTAGTTTAATCAATTTTCGATTATTGTTAGCAATGATTGAGCTAGTTTGTAATCGAATAGAAAACGTTGGAACTAGTTCACTTTTAATATTATTCTCTGAATGGAGAAGATCTTTTCTTAGTTTCATTCCACTTTATTCGGTTTTCAAAAAAGGTACTTCAATTTGTATTCATCCATTTTTAGATATAATTTGATCAGAAATTGGATTTTATTGATATATATTTGGTAAAATTAACTTTTTTCTAATGGATCTAATCATCATTTTTTTTTCTTAGTTTCATTCCACTTTATTCGGTTTTCAAAAAGGGTACTTCAACTTGTATTCATTAATTTTTGGATCTAATTTGATCAAAAATTGGATTTTCTTGATATATTTGGTAAAATTAACTTTTTTCCAATGGATCTAATCATCAATTTTTTTTCTTAGTTTCATTCCACTTTATTCGGTTTTCAAAAAGGTTACTTCAACTTGTATTCATCCATTTTTGGATCTAATTTGATCAGAAATTGGATTTTCTTGATATATTTGGTAAAATCAACTTTTTTCAATTGGATCTAATCATCACTTTTTTCTTAGTTTCATTCCACTTCATTCGGTTTTCAAAAAGGGTACTTCAACTTGTATTCATCCATTTTTGGATCTAATTTGATCAAAAATTGGATTTTCTTGATGTATTTGGTAAAATTAACTATTTTCTAATGGATCGGATCATCATTTGTTTTTTTAATTTCATTCCACTTAATCGGTTTTCAAAAAGGGTATTTTAACTTGAATTCATCCATTTTTAGATCTAATTTGATCAGAGATTGGATTTTCTTGATTTATTTGGTGAGACTATTTTTCAATTGGATCTGGTCATAATTTTTTTTTTGTTCCAGTTGGTAGATGCTGGTCGAATTTTAGTTGACGAAAACTGTTTTCTAACTAGTTCAACTTGAAAAAAAAAGCTATTGATTCATGTAAATGTGTAAATTAACTTTTTTTCGACGAATGTGAATATTGTTGATAATCACCTGAGGCGAAAAAACGTCTTTACACACGAATTACACACAAAATTTTCCATATTAGAAAAAATTTCATCAAAAAGTTTAATGATAATTTTCCTTATGAAATATATTATATATTTATTGATATTCTTAACATTTTGATCAAAAGAACAAAAGAGTTTATGCTGATATCAACTCCACCGTATACATAAATAAATAAATAAAATAAAATTATCATTACCACATAAGTAGAAAAATAAAAAATGTCATGAGCTTGATTTGAACCTGGGATCTCCCACTACACTACGGCGACCTTAATAATACGTTTTTTAACACAATACTACTTCTAAAGTATGTTTCTTTACGCAGTCCGTAAAGTTTTACGTACTCGAAAGTGTGTCTAAAGAACGTATGTAGTAGAAAAATATTTTTTCAGTGGCATTGGAACGAAAACAGATAGTTTTTAGTTTAATTGTTACTGATACTTTTTCTACAGCAACGTTCTCTGAATTTCTTGCCTAGATACTTAGAAAATTTGAGAAAATTTAATTTAATTTTTAAATAGTTAAGTAACATCAAAACGCCAATGATGAATTTAAGTGTTATTAATAGCGATTGTTTTCAAAATTATCTAGTTTTGAATATTTCTTATACCTGTTTGGCATTTCCCACGTAGAAAGTTATGTGATGAAAATTAAGGAATTTTCCATTAGTTGGCTGCAAAAAAAACGTATTTATAAGTGCATTGAAATTTTGAATCTATATAATCGGACAATAACTTTGTTGTTTTGAACAAAGCTTGAGATAAATAAATTTTATTCACTCTATATTCTAGATTGACAAAAAAGACTTGCAAGGAATGATAAAATGAAATAGTGGGAAACTAAATTACTCTCAAGTTGAAATATTGACTGTAGAAGATTTGTCAATCGCAGGAGCCGCAAAAGAGAAGACGAATTTGTTGAGTCGCTTATTTGCTACGAATTCCACCATTGATTCGCGAGGAATACTACCATTCAGCCTGCCTGGAGTTGGTACATTGATACCAGAACTACCAGGTGTGAAAATCAATCAAACCACTGACCCTGATGGAATAGCAACGTTCGTATTGAAGAATTGCGCAGCTGAACTAACAAATCTGCTTTGCAGACTTTTTTCTCTATCACATAATAAAACGCCACTTCTGTGAATATTGGAAAATTACTAGGGTTCAACTCACACCAAGGAAGAAAAAACGGTTCCTAACAATTATCGTCCTGAATCCGTCCGTGAATTAGTCCAAGTGATTTCCAAGGTCATGGAAAAATTGGTTAACCAGCAAATCTTGAATATATGGACTGAAGATCGTACGATTTGTCGTCCTCACTTATCGACTAGCTTAGTAGCTTTGACAAACATCGATCCATCCAGATCGTTATCAATGGACACGACTTGAGGTCAACGCTGGTGTTCTCCAAGCATTCAACTTGTCATCTACTGTCTTTCTCCTGTACATCAACGATCTACTCGACAAAATTGAAAACCTGAACGCACACTGGTGTCGTCGTTCAAATCTACCGCCTTAATAAACTCAGCTTACACCAGAATACTTAAGCAGAAACAGATCACCCCCATTGAAGCAATCTGATTAAGTTCAAAGCAGCAAATTCCCAAGCTATTGTTTTCACAAACAAGCCTGGAAAGGCAGCTCACGATTTGGTCTGGTCCGGACATAAAAAATCACCATCATCATAATTCGTGCATCTTGGGAATGTCGCTCGCATATTTTGAACTCGGCTCCCGAGCCATACGTTGAAGGTGTTCGATTGAATACAGAAAAGAGCAATACGATTTAGAGGCGATCCAGAAGTGACCTTAGATAGCTAAGAGTATAGACTGCTAGACTGTCTTGTGTTTGGAGAAGAATCAGCAACCAAAACGCGTCTTCTCCGAGCGCTACAACCTGCAAACGTTCAAGATCAATATCCACAGACATCATAAAAAAACTTATGAAGGATTTCAAAAACTGTTTGAGTTTGAGCTTCCTAAGATTTTCTCATAACAATAATAAAAAGTAAAATTGATTTATAATCTTACCTTAGATCCTTTGTTTGTGTAACTGGTCTGAAAAAAATTAAATAATCATCATTTCGTACAGCTGCAATAATTTTTTACTAGTGCATTACGAAAAACAGTAATTTCAATGTTTCCTATTCTAATGATTCTGCTTTACACATGCTTTTTAGGCCCATAACAAGGAAATTATTCCCTTTCACTCTATCCTATTTTTTGCTTTCGTTTTCCTTGTCTAAATTCCTCTTTGTCTCTTAGGTCCTCCATCTCCATCTTTTAGTCTTCCTTCTTTTCTTATTCCTCCTTGTTCTATCTCTTTGATCCTTATTTTTCTTTCAAAAAATGAGGTGAACTATGATGTGACAAATTTTCAAATAGGAGAAAATCGTTTATAGTATACATCGAATTTTCGATTAGGAGGGACTTGGTGATGAAAACCCGTCACTGATTCCTGGACAATATCATTTTATTGGAGTTTGCACTGTTAGATTGTTTATGTTTATTCTACAAGACTATGTGTGTTTATATGAAACGTGATGTTTCTGATAAAGAAGTTAATTCTTACTCAATATCTCACGATTAAGACGATGATGAAAATAATTTGTTACAATATTACGATCTGTTTTGTATTCAAAATATTTCATATAAGCTATTTTGTAATAAGTATCCGAAACGGAATCGTCATGTTTGTTTGTTTAACTTGATACCCCGTTGACCTTTTTCGATTCAGAAATAATATTGACTTAGCTGACGTTTATGTTTGCCAAATCGGAGGATTTAATAAGACAAATAGAATAAAAAATCACTTGGAAATGGTTAAATCAACTTCTTTTTAGTTCGGTATAGACGAAATTGCTGAGAATTATTAAATATTTTGGCTACGAGATTAACACATACATTTTCTTGTTTACTAAGTTTCTTACTATAATTAGAGCTCTTCTACTTCATTATTTTCATTATTAATAGAGGAACAAGAGTTATGAATCAATATGACTTAACAAAATGAAATACGTGTACTGATCAGCTTTGTCCGCCCCTTCATCATCATCGTCATATAGATTCTAGTGTAGCAAAAGGACCTGTTGGTGTTTCAGCAGTAATAGAAGTTCGATGAAGTCGCTATCCATTCATCAATAAATCAATAGGAAGTTGTTGAAATTTGCCCACACTAAATGCGTGGATTCGAGAGACAGTTATATCTCTGGATATGTTGAACAACGCGCGGTGATCAAAAACTAGCGTTTAAATTAACGAAAATCTAGAGAAAACTTTAGACAACTCTGCAGTTTGATATAACATAGTGAGTGATAATAGGAAATCAAATATTATAGTCTAGTACAGACTCACTTGTACGAGGAGTATCAACATCCACACCAAACACGTTTTGAAACCTACAGCTCGATGTGAGCCTTCGCGAGCTTGAACAGGATCTGCCTCTTCTTCTAATCTTGTATATTTTGGCATCAAATGATTCTCTCAGGCATCTCCAATCTTTGAATGACGCCAAACCATTCGAATCTCTAGGCTTTAATGATTGACACGATCTTTTCATTGCTTAGTAGTTTATAGATATCTCGATTATTTTGGATTCTTATGCTTTTTTCACGCTAATTCTCATTAAAGTCGTGCAGATTTTTAACTATGTTCTCATTATTATTACTTTCTTCTTCAGAAGTTCTAGGTTCACAGTATAAGTTATAAGCTAATTGAAACATAGCTTTAGTACTTACTTTTATGAAGCTAGTAATTCAAAAAAATATAAAAATATTCTCTATTGTATATATAAGAAAAAATATTTTATACAGTATTATACAAGTTTTGTTATAAAGGTATGAACAAATCAATTTCTAAAAATGTGAAATAGGCTTCCTCGATTCATTTTGGTGTTTTATTAGAAAATTAAGACGAACTGTAAATGCTGTGTCAGCTTCAGCGTGATATTAATTAAATGGAAGAAACGTAGGAGAAAATGTATGATGCCTTATCCAATTCCAATGGAAATATTTCTTCAAGTTAAATAATGGATCAGTTTAATGTTATAATGAGAAATAATTCTGAAATTTCACTTACCATGATTACACTTTGAGGTTCCGAAATTAATTCAACTGGAATAAATAAAACTATTCTTGATATCTTATAAATTGATTAAATTATGATCCGACGTAATATTCAAGACCAATCCATGTTAATAATTTGATAACTGTTGCCGTGGTTTAACGAGTTTTTCATACGGAATGTCTCTAATTTGGAAAACATGATAACATTTTATTCTCTCAAATATAAAGCGTGTCCCAATTTAGATTATTGATTCTATCATATGGCAACACTGTTATTATGATAATTACTTAATGAATTATACGGTGAAAACAAATAATTGAAGCGTACGAGATAAATTATGAGATACACAAATAAAAAAAAATATTTATAATTGGATATGGCTCTCCATGAGGATCAATACATACGATAGAAGCAATTGCTTGAGCATTTCATTACGATTGAGGTAATTTGTGATTTGAACACATCAATCGCTTCTTCAGCTGTAGAAAAACGTTGACCTCGCTATTTAATTTTGATCTTGGTACCAAATAAGGACTATTTTGTCTGCTCAAAAACGTTTTTGTTTGAACTGATGTGTAGATCTCGTATTGTCGTGGTAGAGAATGATTTGTTTTCCCTGATTTTTTCGAACACTTCTGGCAAACAAGTGCTGTTGTACCATTCAAAATCGACCGTTCTACGATGCTCTAGTGGAAAAAACAAACCACCATCTACTTCTAAATGCTTTTGTTGGATTTGGGCCGTTTTGAATAACACTTACATTCAATTGTTAAAAATTTTGTTGCACTAATAGACCCGAGCTTTCTTTGAGTGATTCTCAAATTATGCGGTATCTAACGCGAATAATTCTCTTTTCCAACCAAATTCTCGTATGTGACACACAGTCTATCTTTTAAGGACTTTACGAAACTAATCCTGTACCAAAACACAGCAGCTCGAGATGATGCTAGATCACCAAAAGTCGAAGTTAATCGGCATACTCCTGTTTGTGATTTGATTCCATTTTCGTTCAGACACCATTGAAAATGTCAAACTTTATAATGACAATGTCAGATTTGACGTATCAACATCAGTATTGCCATATCTCGAAACTTAATTAACTTGTAATATGTTACATGGCAATTCTACTGGACATAATATGGCACTGCTCTTTTAAGTGCAGAAAAACCACGTTAGTTTTTTATTAATTAATAAGTTTAGTTTTAGTTATATGTTTCATAACTTGCTCAAGGTACGATATACATTTTCGATGATTTCAAACAGTGTGTATTATCCATGGAATTGATATTAATGTTAACAGTGTCATCACTGGGAAAACTTTTAGCTTCAATGCAATACTGTGAATCTGCTCATCATACCATGATGTCAGGTAGATCATTTATCAATTAATTATGGATCCTCACCAAGAACCAGATTCTGATTACAGTTTCCAAACATCGCATTTAATTTTTGGTGGCAAACACAAAGTTAATAAATGATCTACAAGATATTTTAATATCTATCACTTCTCCCATCATATATATTAAGTTCTATAATATATTATGAAGTTTGAATGTTTTTTAGTGGTTATTAACGATTCACCCACTCACCCTCAAGTTTAATCTTGATAAGCTTTAATTTTTATGCTGGGTTAGGTTCCAAACATTCAAATAACTATTTAGTTAACCCGATCATAGTTTTCATCAGTGATAAGTCTTAATAAGATTTACACAAAGTTTCAAGTTGTTTTGAGTCTTGCGCTGTTATAAAATGTTTGATTATAGAGGGTCTATCACCAACACAAATCAAAAATGGAATTGAATCTTCTACGCTGAGCATTTTCAGCAATTAAAAAGTTGTTTATCTGGGTACCAGAATCCCAGAATCATAAGAAGATTACCTACGAGCGGGAGATGATGGTTACCACTCCTGACTTCTATTCTAGTACTTCCTATATAAATACGGGTATCCTTTTCTGTGATTTTCATGTACTGTCACACTAAATTTGAACGTCAAATCAATGTCATCATCAAAATGTCTTCATTATGCATGAGCCCAGAAGAAATTGATAAATCTGAACGTATATGCGAGAAGAAAACAGAAAAATCTTATGCTAAACGATACAGATGGACGGGCCGAGGAACTCAATGCTACGAAGGTTTCACCCTGTACGATAATATCCATGGTAGTGGAACTTATTTCATTGATGATGGACATTATATCTATTACGACGGGCTGTTCTATGCTAATAAATTAGAAGGTTATTGTCAGGTGAGGATACTTTTTATATTTATGGTGACTTTTCTGTACAAATTAACGATCAAGCCAATCTGGAACTATGGTATCCAGCTGTGAGGCTATTCAAAGCCTCCAAACTCCTAAATAAATCAACGAACTCAGTTAAAAATACTCTGCTACGCCCCATGTTAAGTGAGTAATAAAACACTCCACGATTACTCAAAAATAAAGACACTAGAAGATGAAATACATTAAAAAGAAGAAGTCAACCAAGTTTACGGACCTTTATCAGTACACAAAAGACTAAAAAGGAAACCTTTACACATTAAAATAAAACAATAATACGGAGAATTTTCAGTGGACAACTTCTCCATCAAATCATCTTCTATAATCATATTGTAATATTTTTCTTATTTATTTATCCGATTTGTATTCGTGAGGTGAATCGAAAAACCCTATACATACACTTAACTAACTTATAATTCATTTCTCACTAACACTTAACTAACTTGAATTATTTATTTAAATTCTTCGATTACTTTAGTAATTCGTTTTGTTCTCTACGACTATTTATTATAAACTAACTAAACGGTGCTACAGAAACTCTTTTTATATCCCAAAAGAGTTCTAATAGCTCTAGAAAATACCGAAACAAAACAAATGAATAGACCTTTCTAGGAATATTTCAAGAGAAACAATGTGAATAAACCGCTTGCTATGAAAAGTTATATAAACAACAAATATCTGATGCCGAATTTTAGAATTCCACTAAATCCAGGCAGTGACGGCTCCAGGAAAATAAAAAATATTTATTTCTGTTGTCTTCTTTAAACTCTTTATAATCGTTTCAGATATTCTACTCAGAACATGGTACGCATTTTCAAGGACTTTTCAAAGACAACAAAAGATTTGGACCTGGCGTTTTAACTTATAGTGATGGAAGACAAGATGTTGGAATATGGGATGGTTTTTCTTTGATTAGAACTGGAGAAGCTTTCCATTCACTCATTACCTGTTTGGCGAATACTAATAGTGGCCATCTTAAATTGATGAAATTCAGGTTAGTATGAATGTTATGAATTGTATCCAGATACTGGATGATGATTAAGACTTAAAAATACATTAAAAAGAAGGTTCAAATAAGATAGAAATACTAAAGAGAGGAAAAAGAAAATAGGATACGATCGGATCATGGGACCAGAAGAGATATAGATGAGAATTTAGGGTTAAATGTGTCATTCAAAAGAATGATTGATGGATAAAAGATGTTTGGAAATTAAGACATTAAATCGATTTTTCAAATTAGTTCTATGGGACTATATCTGCAAGTGAATAGCTCTTTTTCAAAGTAATTCAAATTGGAGATGATAGATTTATTCCACAAGTGTTAGAAATCAGTTAAAATGTTTTCTGATGTCCCAAAATGACATCTCTTCAGATGAGTTCTAAATTTGAGTACGAGGAAAAGTCAGATTAATAGGAAGGTTGAGGAATTGCCAAAAACTCGTTTGCAAAAATTATTAAAATTGCTGTGTAATCAAGTTGTCTTCTCTTTGGGTCCAACGCGTATGACCCCTTTTAAGATCATTGCGGCATGAGTATTAATTTACTCTTCGATTTTGAGGCACAAACTTTTTGTGGACGAATCCCTCAAAACAAATCTGATAAATTAGTTCTTTGAATTGGCCATCATTGATTATTGAAGTCTTCCTGGAGATACTCCCAAAGAGTCCATTTTTTTCAGTCCATAATCCAATTAACTAAAATTCAAACATATCCTCAGAATCGACGAGTTCTAAAATTTTCATCAGTTCTTGCAGAAGGCTTTCTGTTGCATGGTTTATCATCTATGGACTGTTGACTTTCTGAGAATGCTTCAAACCATAGAAACAGATATCTTATCTTTATTAGTGTTATTTATTCCAGGAATTTAGTGAATGTGTCTCCTACAGAGCTAGATGATGTGGCTAAAGAATTACTTATGTGTTTAGGGGCCGATGATAAAGTTTTGGAGAAATCGGACGAATTGTACAATACAAATATCAAAAATAGAAATAGTGTATTCTTCAACAAGTCCATGTATGATGAATATTATGCAAGAAAATCCTCTATCATAGAAGTATTGATCGAGGAATCTGACTCAAACATTCTAGTGGAGTAAGTTTCATCATATTCTCTATTCATTCCACTTTGTCTTTTTCGATGAGCGAAATATAGTATGTCTACACTAGAAGCGACTAAGTCAGGTATGTTAATATAATATGGAGCTAGAAAATTTATTCGTAAATATTTGAAAAGTTTACGTGTATGTGGAATTGTTAATTTTCAAATACAACAAGCTGTTTAAAAATTATACAAGACTCATCCAATGAAAGATTCATTTGCATATATTACGATGAGATTGTGAAATAAACTTTTATCAGCAATATGATCTCCCAGAGGTCGTTGGCGATTATGCCAGTCCAAGGTATCTTCAGGATGCGTCTAAAATGTATCTAAAATGTTTTTTGATCAATTGAGCCTGCAAGGTCCATGTTTCCACTCTGTACAGTAGTACTGATCACACATAACATTGATAACACATAACACAGATTGACAAATGCCCAAAGTTATTTCAATTCTGATCTTGATTTTTATCGGGGAAAATTAATGTTGTTCACGAAATAGTTCAAGACCTTATTCATTGCGATGTTTTTTGTAATAGGTTGAAACCTGAAGACGAGAAGAAGGAACTTGAGATGATTCAAAATAAATTGGATGAATTCGATAAACGTTTAGCAACGATTGAGAAGCAGATTGTGAAAATTGGTAGAGACAAAGATAAGATTCAGAGAATGCTCGATTTATGTAATAAATGTTGTTTAGTTGATGACAAAAACGAATCTAAGGCCGAGAACAATGTCAGTGACTCTATTAAATCGGAAGCCAGTGAGAATTTTTTATGTTTTAATAAGAAACACTCAGATTTACATTGATCACATTGGTCAACACAAAATTTATTTTCACTATGAACTATGAACTATGAACTATGAACTATGAACTATGAACTATGAACTATGAACTATGAACTATGAACTATGAACTATGAACTATGAACTATGAACTATGAACTATGAACTATGAACTATGAACTATGAACTATGAACTATGAACTATGAACTATGAACTATGAACTATGAACTATGAACTATGAACTATGAACTATGAACTATGAACTATGAACTATGAACTATGAACTATGAACTATGAACTATGAACTATGAACTATGAACTATGAACTATGAACTATGAACTATGAACTATGAACTATGAACTATGAACTATGAACTATGAACTATGAACTATGAACTATGAACTATGAACTATGAACTATGAACTATGAACTATGAACTATGAACTATGAACTATGAACTATGAACTATGAACTATGAACTATGAACTATGAACTATGAACTATGAACTATGAACTATGAACTATGAACTATGAACTATGAACTATGAACTATGAACTATGAACTATGAACTATGAACTATGAACTATGAACTATGAACTATGAACTATGAACTATGAACTATGAACTATGAACTATGAACTATGAACTATGAACTATGAACTATGAACTATGAACTATGAACTATGAACTATGAACTATGAACTATGAACTATGAACTATGAACTATGAACTATGAACTATGAACTATGAACTATGAACTATGAACTATGAACTATGAACTATGAACTATGAACTATGAACTATGAACTATGAACTATGAACTATGAACTATGAACTATGAACTATGAACTATGAACTATGAACTATGAACTATGAACTATGAACTATGAACTATGAACTATGAACTATGAACTATGAACTATGAACTATGAACTATGAACTATGAACTATGAACTATGAACTATGAACTATGAACTATGAACTATGAACTATGAACTATGAACTATGAACTATGAACTATGAACTATGAACTATGAACTATGAACTATGAACTATGAACTATGAACTATGAACTATGAACTATGAACTATGAACTATGAACTATGAACTATGAACTATGAACTATGAACTATGAACTATGAACTATGAACTATGAACTATGAACTATGAACTATGAACTATGAACTATGAACTATGAACTATGAACTATGAACTATGAACTATGAACTATGAACTATGAACTATGAACTATGAACTATGAACTATGAACTATGAACTATGAACTATGAACTATGAACTATGAACTATGAACTATGAACTATGAACTATGAACTATGAACTATGAACTATGAACTATGAACTATGAACTATGAACTATGAACTATGAACTATGAACTATGAACTATGAACTATGAACTATGAACTATGAACTATGAACTATGAACTATGAACTATGAACTATGAACTATGAACTATGAACTATGAACTATGAACTATGAACTATGAACTATGAACTATGAACTATGAACTATGAACTATGAACTATGAACTATGAACTATGAACTATGAACTATGAACTATGAACTATGAACTATGAACTATGAACTATGAACTATGAACTATGAACTATGAACTATGAACTATGAACTATGAACTATGAACTATGAACTATGAACTATGAACTATGAACTATGAACTATGAACTATGAACTATGAACTATGAACTATGAACTATGAACTATGAACTATGAACTATGAACTATGAACTATGAACTATGAACTATGAACTATGAACTATGAACTATGAACTATGAACTATGAACTATGAACTATGAACTATGAACTATGAACTATGAACTATGAACTATGAACTATGAACTATGAACTATGAACTATGAACTATGAACTATGAACTATGAACTATGAACTATGAACTATGAACTATGAACTATGAACTATGAACTATGAACTATGAACTATGAACTATGAACTATGAACTATGAACTATGAACTATGAACTATGAACTATGAACTATGAACTATGAACTATGAACTATGAACTATGAACTATGAACTATGAACTATGAACTATGAACTATGAACTATGAACTATGAACTATGAACTATGAACTATGAACTATGAACTATGAACTATGAACTATGAACTATGAACTATGAACTATGAACTATGAACTATGAACTATGAACTATGAACTATGAACTATGAACTATGAACTATGAACTATGAACTATGAACTATGAACTATGAACTATGAACTATGAACTATGAACTATGAACTATGAACTATGAACTATGAACTATGAACTATGAACTATGAACTATGAACTATGAACTATGAACTATGAACTATGAACTATGAACTATGAACTATGAACTATGAACTATGAACTATGAACTATGAACTATGAACTATGAACTATGAACTATGAACTATGAACTATGAACTATGAACTATGAACTATGAACTATGAACTATGAACTATGAACTATGAACTATGAACTATGAACTATGAACTATGAACTATGAACTATGAACTATGAACTATGAACTATGAACTATGAACTATGAACTATGAACTATGAACTATGAACTATGAACTATGAACTATGAACTATGAACTATGAACTATGAACTATGAACTATGAACTATGAACTATGAACTATAAACTATAAACTATAAACTATAAACTATAAACTATAAACTATAAACTATAAACTATAAACTATAAACTATAAACTATAAACTATAAACTATAAACTATAAACTATAAACTATAAACTATAAACTATAAACTATAAACTATAAACTATAAACTATAAACTATAAACTATAAACTATAAACTATAAACTATAAACTATAAACTATAAACTATAAACTATAAACTATAAACTATAAACTATAAACTATAAACTATAAACTATAAACTATAAACTATAAACTATAAACTATAAACTATAAACTATAAACTATAAACTATAAACTATAAACTATAAACTATAAACTATAAACTATAAACTATAAACTATAAACTATAAACTATAAACTATAAACTATAAACTATAAACTATAAACTATAAACTATAAACTATAAACTATAAACTATAAACTATAAACTATGAACTATGAACTATGAACTATGAACTATGAACTATGAACTATGAACTATGAACTATGAACTATGAACTATGAACTATGAACTATGAACTATGAACTATGAACTATGAACTATGAACTATGAACTATGAACTATGAACTATGAACTATGAACTATGAACTATGAACTATGAACTATGAACTATGAACTATGAACTATGAACTATGAACTATGAACTATGAACTATGAACTATGAACTATGAACTATGAACTATGAACTATGAACTATGAACTATGAACTATGAACTATGAACTATGAACTATGAACTATGAACTATGAACTATGAACTATGAACTATGAACTATGAACTATGAACTATGAACTATGAACTATGAACTATGAACTATGAACTATGAACTATGAACTATGAACTATGAACTATGAACTATGAACTATGAACTATGAACTATGAACTATGAACTATGAACTATGAACTATGAACTATGAACTATGAACTATGAACTATGAACTATGAACTATGAACTATGAACTATGAACTATGAACTATGAACTATGAACTATGAACTATGAACTATGAACTATGAACTATGAACTATGAACTATGAACTATGAACTATGAACTATGAACTATGAACTATGAACTATGAACTATGAACTATGAACTATGAACTATGAACTATGAACTATGAACTATAAACTATAAACTATAAACTATAAACTATAAACTATAAACTATAAACTATAAACTAAACTATAAACTATAAACTATAAACTATAAACTATAAACTATAAACTATAAACTATAAACTATAAACTATAAACTATAAACTATAAACTATAAACTATAAACTATAAACTATAAACTATAAACTATAAACTATAAACTATAAACTATAAACTATAAACTATAAACTATAAACTATAAACTATAAACTATAAACTATAAACTATAAACTAAACTATAAACTATAAACTATAAACTATAAACTATAAACTATAAACTATAAACTATAAACTATAAACTATAAACTATAAACTATAAACTATAAACTATAAACTATAAACTATGAACTATGAACTATGAACTATGAACTATGAACTATGAACTATGAACTATGAACTATGAACTATGAACTATGAACTATGAACTATGAACTATGAACTATGAACTATGAACTATGAACTATGAACTATGAACTATGAACTATGAACTATGAACTATGAACTATGAACTATGAACTATGAACTATGAACTATGAACTATGAACTATGAACTATGAACTATGAACTATGAACTATGAACTATAAACTATAAACTATAAACTATAAACTATAAACTATAAACTATAAACTATAAACTATAAACTATAAACTATAAACTATAAACTATAAACTATAAACTATAAACTATAAACTATAAACTATGAACTATGAACTATGAACTATGAACTATGAACTATGAACTATGAACTATGAACTATGAACTATGAACTATGAACTATGAACTATGAACTATGAACTATGAACTATGAACTATGAACTATGAACTATGAACTATGAACTATGAACTATGAACTATGAACTATGAACTATGAACTATGAACTATGAACTATGAACTATTATTTACGAACTATGATTTACGAACTATGATTTATGGACTATGATTTATGAATTATGAACTATGAATTATGATTTACAAACTATGATTTACGAGCTATGATTTTCGAACTATGATTTACGAACTACGATTTACGAACTGTGATTTATAAACTACGATTTACGAAGTATGATTCAAAAACTATGATTTATGAAATGTGATTTATGAACTACGATTTATGAATTATGATTTATGAACTTTGATTTATGAACTTTGATTTATTAACTATGAAAGTTACAGATATATTTTCAGTTTGTTCCTTTTTCGTAGCTACCGATAGTCAGCAGATGGATGGGATATATTCCAATATTTCAACAATAACTTGGAATTTAGGTGATGTCAGTATCATGTCGACCTTTTCAGAAAAGCGAGATGATATTGATCCGAACGTAAACGTGGATTTAGGTGACGAATTGAGTGATTCAGATAGTTGTACATGTATGGACGAAATGGGGATCGAGGATATAGGTAGGCTATAAGCTCATTCTTTTGGTTTTCTTCTAAAATTAAGTTTTTATGCTAAACACACTACAACCGATATACTGCAATTTGAGAGCTGCTATTCCAGTAACATATGAATAAACATTTCTAAACGGATTTAGCTTCATTGTTTCTCAGAATTATATCCATTAGGATCAATATCAAAGTTTTCAGCTCACCCCAAGAGGAGGAAACTAGATTTGAATTTCTTCACAATTCTTTTTGGTGAATCACTTTGTTAGGATCGTGAATCACTTTGTTAGGATCGAACACAAATTTCTCATTTCTGGGCATTCATTTTCTGCAGCGGATACGGACTTTGATCTCATTGGAAAACGGGTGCAAATTAAGCACTGTAGATGATGGGAACCCGAAAAAGCCTTCATTGATTTTAATAAAGGGTCATCCACATTCATTGACTCGTCCAAATTACGCTTCGCTAAATTATCTTGTCTGCGTGTCACCAAAAATGACCAGGGAATGTTTATTACAAAATCAGCGTCAATTATTTGATTCCATAAGGCTCTATTAACGTCATGAAGCCAGGAATGACAATAAAAAAAATTCGACAAGCTCTTCAACCTGGATCATCGGCAGTGACATTGAATGAGGCTACGAAAAAAGATCTGAAACCGATGTTGGAATTTTTATCCGAAGAAATCGTAAAGATATACAAGAAACTTCACTTACTGACCAATTTTTTCATTCTCAGTTTTGGCACTTATTTTCATTTATTTATCAATTTTCTTATAGTCAATTTGGAAAATAAACTGGATTGTATCTCCAATGAATACGCTTTTTACTCCATTATCGCTAATCAGTTGAGAGAAAAGAGAAATACACTTTCACATCATCTTAAAATTCGTGAAACGTTCAAATTCAGTAAAGTAACTCCATCTAACGTATTGGCATGGAATAACGAGCCCATCTTGATGAAAATATTGAAGCATAGCTTTCTTCTCAGAAGGACCGAGTATATGGTGAACTTTAACGTTTCTGATTTGTTGTCGGGATTAAGACAAGGATATGGTCCACCAGGTACGATGTAATAGTGTGAAAAACACGATATACAGAGTGATTCTGAATTCATGCCACAAAATTCATGAGAACCGGGGTCTTTTCAACAATAGACTGCCTATACTTTCTGTCTTGAGCATGGTACCTCCAACGTCGAACTCCTAGCTGAATTAGGTCCATCACAACGACCTCCAACCAGCGTGGTCTTTTACGAGTATCGATCAGAAGGCATGTTTCACCTCAGATGCGTTCCAAACATCTGTTTCAGCTCAGTATTCCTCCGGATCCTCCACGCACCGTTCTTGCAAATAAAGCTAAAAATCTTTCGTTTCCAGCAGTTCAAAATCCGCTCACTTGTCGTCATAGTCCATGTCTCGCATCCGTATGTGACTACCGGACAGATTATTGTCTTGTAAATTGTGAGCTTTAACATTCTCGAGAAGATCCCTCTAAACATAAGCGCTCTTCGGAGTGTCCAGACGCATCTATTACTCGCAGCAACTCTTGCATTTATCTCCTTTGTCACGTTATTATCTTCAGTTCCCTAGGCCCCAAAATATTTGTATTGGAGATATTCTCTGACTTGGAACGTGGCTTAGGAGGTCAGGGCTCTTCTCGAAGTTCTCATATACATGGTTTCTGTTCATTGATTTTGAGCCCTCTCGCTCCAGCTGCTGACTCGAGTTCCTCAACTACTCCCGAAAGATCTGATGACAGCATCATCCGTGTAGGCGAATTACTGCTTTAGTCTATT
Source organism: Diorhabda carinulata (assembly GCF_026250575.1). Lineage (NCBI taxonomy): Eukaryota > Metazoa > Arthropoda > Insecta > Coleoptera > Chrysomelidae > Diorhabda > Diorhabda carinulata. Next base: position 16,812,541 of record NC_079461.1, read on the forward strand.
GTGAATAGTACCTCCAGGATGAGTTTGGATGTTACCAGCGGCACCTTCCAATGAAAAATTGAAAACTGTTATCGCTAGTGGGTTGCATTTACGCAAGGCTGTGTTCACAGTCAAAACTAGGCCTAGAGACCCCGATACCTTCATTCTGCTAGAGGAATTCCACATAGGTAAGGTTAGGTTAGATTAAGTTATGGGTTATGAAAGAGTTACTTAATTGGGCCACATTTTCTGCCTCAGTCTTTTAATGGAATTTCTCACACCAGTTCTCTCGAAAATGCACGATGATGATCCAGTTCACTTCAGTTGGACTGCCAGGCAACTTTAGATGCAGCATCTCCCAACGGTTGAATTGGTTCAGAAGGGCCCCAGCTTTGGCTTCCTCGATTTCCAGAGTTGAATCCTTGTGATTTCCGCCTATGGAGTTACTATGAAACAATAGTCTACACCCAATTTTGGTCACCACTTTCTAAGGGTGATATCTCAGAAAGGGGTAGGATGAGGAAACTTTCTAATAGAAAAGACCCATCTTTCTTACGAGCAATCACCTCCAGAATTTTGTCGCATGAATGTAGAAACACTCTGTATATCAAAATATTGATCGCGAGCATTGAAAAATCAATGAAATATAAATGATTGTATCTATTATTGATTTTAGGTGACATAGAAACTGCTTGTACTCAATTCTTCTATCAATGCTATATTGGAGATAATCATTCTGTGATAAATCATTTGAAAACACGTCACTTCGGTGTCAACGTCTCTGATGCTTTAGGGAATACTGGTATATTTTTTGCCACTGTTCGTAATAGGTGAATATCAAATCAATTCCATCGCTATCAACAATTTAATAGATTTAAACCTTGAGTATCGATTAACTACAAAAGAAAAGATGAAATAAGAAGATATGTGACATCCGGATGTAGTGAGATGAGCGAGGAATCGGCGAAGGAAATGGAGACACCACGAGGACAGAATGCCAGATGACAGGTTAGCAAAGATTGCAAAAAAGACCGGATACATCCCGACCACCAGGATAAGATGGAATGAAAGCTAGTCTTCCTCATCCCAGCTGCAGCTAGGCAACTATTGATGCAAACACGTACGATAATGAAGAAGAAGATATATAAAGTTCATGATTTTGACCTGAAAATACAGGTTTCAGCTCACCTTTCCTCACTAAATTGTTGTGGAGCTTACAAATACCTGGTCGAGGATTTCTAAACTTTCTGTGGCTGCTGTTCTCTACGTAGGCTTAGCAGGTTTTCCCATGCTTAAAACGAACTTTATTTTAGAGGGTTATTCGGTGGAGTTAACAGTAGAACGTCAACAATTTCATTAACTAAATTTCTATCACATCATCATGCTGATCGATGAATTTTTGAAGTTTTTTATAAATATCTAATCATAAGATTCACTCCAATGAGAAATTAAACAAACATTTAAATGATAAAAATAGTACAAATCACATATCTGGGAATGATCTTTGACTCGCAATTAAATTTGAACAAATTTAAGACCTCGCCGTCAGAAACTGGAGATTTGACTTTGTTTTCTAAGCTATATCAATACAAAAATAAGCTGTAATATGAAAAACAATAATTTAAATAGGAAATTTGCCAAACTTTAATATCGGATATCATAATAGAGCAGGACCGGCTTCACGGTCTAAACCTTTGTTCAAATTGATAATACATAGTTCAATATAGGAAGAAATGATGTAAAACAATCTTCAACTTTCCTTGACAATCAAGTTATTAAGAAAGAAAGGCAGTAAATTAGGAGAGATTGTGTTTGGAGCAGTTTATAATCAGTTTTGGAAACTTAGAAAGAAGCGATTTGGGTTTGAATGAATTCTCTCTTTTAGGTTGGATACTATAAAAATTCTAGCTCAATTCGGAGCAAATACTAATCAATTGAACGATGAATGCCTAACTCCTTTAAGTCTATCTGTTATCCTTTATTTAAGTGAAAAATATCAAGTCGACAATTACGAGAAAGCATTCATACCGGGAACTGTTGTATCCGAAGATGATGAAAAAGAAGGAAAAATTTGGTACCCCAGCAAATCTGTATTAGATGTAATGAATACAAGAAGAGGATCAGTTCGTTTTATGAGTAAATTAAGACTCCCTGTTTATAAATTATGACCGTTCATTGATTTTTTAATTTTATGAATATTGATCATATATTATTACAGCCAAGAAAAAGACGAAAAACAAGTCCAATTCTGAAGAAGACGTGGTAAATCATTCAGACTATATTTTCTCCACAAATTTTCCATGCTACAAACTTGAACCCATTAAGGCAGTTAGTGATTATTCTATACTTAGGTTCGATAGCTCTGGACTATCAAGTGCTTTAAAGGTGAAGAAACTTTTTGAATTTATCCAGCTTCTCCCTTTTTAGACCTTTTTAGAGTGAATCCAAATAAAAATATACAGTGACAATAAACAAAAGAAATGCTTTAAATATTTATAAATGATTATAGCTGCATTATTTTTCAAAATATTCCCTATTAAATCATTGTAGAAAAACGTTGACCTCGCAATTTACTATTGGGTGTCTCTAAAGAGGATGAGACACATCAAATCGATGTTTTGACTGTTCAAAAACGTTTCTGTTCAAACTGATGTGTAAGATCTCGCATTGGTGGAAAATGATGAAATGTCAAACTTTAAGATGGCAGTGTCAGATTTCACATATTCAAATCAATGTTGCCATATCTCACAACTTAAGTAGCAACCCTAATATGATGAACCGTTTTGATTTTAGATCTGTTTTGATATAAAATCAGTTCTTGAAAACGTTGATCTATTTTCCAGCTTCAGATGTAATGGAAACATTGATTTATGGAGGCTTCGTTCAACATCTCAATTTATAAAAGCTGGGTATCACGACTACAAAAACGAAGAAGTGAGGGAAAAAATATCATTGCTTCCGACATGCACCTGGAATATATCCATGACCTACCAGTACGCTTGGATCAATCTCAACTTCGACAGGGAAGATTCATAATCAATCTAATCTTCCAACCCTTAAAAACAAATATGGTAGCGAGAAGGATAGCACAGGATATGTTTCTTATGGAGACATAGATTGAATTTCTCATTTACTTCTGAACTGAACTGAATCAGTGATCTGAAACATTTGAAATTTTTAGCACGATTGTATGTGAAATGATGCTGGGGACTATGTACTCGTTATTTTTGAAATTCAAATTCATTCTAAAATAAGTGGAGGATCGCACAGTTTAAATTGTAGCAATTGAAAAGTGTGGGACTGTGACATAACATGGAAAAAAATATGACATGACAAGCTATGTCAAATATCTAAGAGGAAAATCCTCAAAGCACTAGTGATTAGGATAGATAGAAAACTAGAAAATATTTGGGGTTTGTTAGGTGAAAATTTTCGCAACCAATTATGACACCTTCTATCAAGTGCGCTGGAGCTCCATCGGACATAAAAAATAGAGATCTTCGCTCATTTAGCATTAGATCTTCCAGTATCTAGAATAATCTCTTTTTTTTCTTACAAGAGATTGTTGCTCATGGTATTAAAACTAGTTCTTGTACCCTAATATACTGTCTTATATGTGATGATTTGTCTCACAATTCCAATGTATGTCCACAGTTGGATTTTAGAGTTTTAACCCCAATTCCTCTATACAAAGCTTTTGTACACTCTCAGGGCTTTCGTGGCTTTAGCTCTAGAGAAGTTAAGCATCTTGTTTGTGTCCCAGGTATTTTCCACTTCCACTTGTCCGTTTAGCTGATGAGCCGATGTAATATTTTGGAAATAAACAATTTTAAAAGTCAATTTCTGTTCAAGATTATCGAAGAAACAATAGAAATTTTGTTAGAAAACGGAGCAAAACCATATTCAGGGAAATGTCCGATTCCAGTATTTCTGATGACACTTTATACAGAAAACGCTAGAATGGTTGAAAAATTTCTAGAATACGGAGCCGATGTTAACGTACTTACAGATAACGAGAAATTAAATGCCCTCCATATTATGGCCAGTGCTAAATGTGTTGTAGAAAATTTGGAAATATTTGAAATACTGATAAAATATGGTTGTAATCCCAATATAAAAGCTGAAGCCAATCATTGGGAAGGAATAAAAAATAAATTAACAAGTAAGAACACGTTTTAAGTAATTTTTCGAGCGTGCGCCCAGTCTATACCCGCCATAAAATCTCAACTTTTGCTACAATCTCTTGATCGTGGTTGTCATGAAGATTAGACAACTCGTGATGGAAGATGATGCAAATTCGGAACTTAATTATATACATTGTTGAAAGTTTATTAATTAAAAGGCAAAAAATCAACAATATTATAATTCAATTATCAATATTAATGTCCCGAGTGCATGTCAAATTGTCGATAATTTAATTTTCTCGAGTGCGCGAATGCGCACGAGAGGAAATTATGAGACAATTTGACATGCACGAGAGGGCATTTTGGCAGACTATTTCCTGAGAAAAATTTAATTTAAAATAAACTTGATTCTGTGTTTAAAATTTGTTATTCTTTAAATTATAATAAGAAGTGGTGGAAGCAGCATAGAAACACCATCGTCGGCCTCCAGTAAAGTTGTATATTCTAATTGCATTTTCAATAATTGTTCCTTTTCTTAAAATATAAAATTAAAACCAAATGATGTTTATTAATCCTAGACGAAAATTTGGCACTAGTGCAAATTATCGATAATTTGCACTAGTGCAGTATTATCGCTGAAATTTGATCGTTGCTAGGTAAACATAAAATATTACAGCTTTTTGGTTGGCTTAAATTTTTCGAAGGAAATAGTCACCATAACTTCACTAACTTAAATTATTCATTTAAATTCGTTGATTACTTTCATTTTCGTCTGTTCACTACGACTATTTATTATGAACTGAACTAAACTGCGCTACACAACTCCTTATATACCCCAGAAGATATCTAAAAACTTCTATAAAATAAAGAAACAAAACAAATGAATTAATTAACCTTCCTAGAAATTATTTAAAAAAAACTATGTAAATAAACCGCCTGATATAATGAGAAGCAAATCAAGATTCGCCGTATTCAGGAATTTTCTAATAGCCGTTTATAAGCGCTGTAGATAGAGGACGTTTTAGAATCGACAGTGGAATTTTAGTTTTTGTATTTATTGAGAGGAGAAACTGATTTAATTAAAATATGGAACGTGATGATAAAACAGAGTTAAACACTGGGTGGACAACGAAATATTGAACATATTAAAGCTTCTTTAGTTGGAACTTGATTTATCTGACAGAATTTAATGGATATTGAGCAAGCAATTAAATTTTCATCGATTAAAAGCGGGTTGATTGTCGCAATTAATTTTTGTGCTTCTAGATGTTTTTTTAGTAATTTTTCAGTGGAAGATGGAGCTTACTTGATACTAGGTTAGTCACTTAAAATATCGAAAAACAGTTGACATATTTCTTTTATTTCGTTGAAGTTGTCTGCAAAATAAAACATTTGTTTCAATATTTAACTGAGGTATGTATATTTAATATATTGAAATGTTTTTTACTATTTCTGTTTCAAGCATTTGTTGTTGAAGAATTTGAAGACGACGAGAAAAATCCATTACACACATTATGTCTCAGAACTGACTTCCATTCAGACAATTGTTATTATTTAGAAACTCTAGCGAAAGTACTTGTCAAGTCTGGGATTGATGTGAAAGAAACTTATTTGGGACAAGACGCACTAAGATTGGCAATGATATCAGGAAATGTGAATCTAGTTCGTATTTTGGTTAATCTGGATATCATAGATCCTTATAGGTAAAGACACAATTCATATATAGAGTGAAACCTTATGATTTATATATAAAGTGTAGTGATTATAGAATTAACACCTGAATTAACAAGAGATCGGTGATCCACTAACGGCTAATTATCTGTCTGAAGCATTTGAAACGCCTCGAACATGCCGTCACGCTGTAATCAGAACTTTCGGTAACGTTTTTATTCAGCTGCACAAAATATTTGGTCCTACATTATTCGACTACAACTCACAGTAAAGTATTACACCTATGAGTAATTTGGGTGAGATTTATTACGTACACAAGTTTTTTCTTGGCGTAGGGTGTTTAAGGAGGGCAGTTTCAGGACTTTCCTAGAAATTATTTAGAAGAAATGCTGTGAATAAACCGCAACAATAAACTGCAACAAAAAAAATAGTTACAAATTCGAGGTCTTCCATTTTCTTTACATTTATAAAAAATGTGAAAGGTGCCGCCCGAAAGCGACGCGCGAATTCGCCGAATTTTCAAAATTTCATAGTAGCTGAACAGGGCCGGTATAGGGAACCATTTTACGAATTTGTTTGTAACAATTTTATACGATAAACGTTGAGAGATATTCCTTCAGTTTTTGTCTTCAAGTCAGCCAGTAATTTTCCTGTAAACTTTTTATTCAAACTCAATAATTCATTTATCTGTTATAGAGTCAACAATAATGAAGGAAATGTCTTGACTTTTTTCTTCACCAATAGATTCATTAATATCCTTCCACTGGAAACTATGAAAAAAGTACTTGAAAATGTGGTGCACGAAAACGTCAGTCCATTGAATCCTGTGGGAGAATACGAAAACGTTGCTGATTTTATAAAGAAGAATCTGACGATAAAACAAAAGTCCACGAAACAAGAAAAGCAGGTATGGATGTAATGAGCTACATCTTCTTCTTAAGTACCATACACTTTACAGCATGTAGGTGTTCTCTTGTTCAAAACTAATCATTTATCTGAAGGCCCTCTCTTTCAGTCGATCTTTCCCGTCAGTATAAGCTTGAGATTCGAATATTTTGGTCCTCGCAGGATGTGTTCCAAATAAGATATGATCCATGGGATCCGCAGAAGTCTGCGCAAAATCCACATTTCCATTGCTTCTGTTCTGTTTAAGGATCTCACTTTCAGGAACCACGTCTCCATACCATACAAAAGGATTGGCCAAATATAACAATTTATCACCTTCAATCTAAGGTTTAGTGATACTTTTCGGCGGATTAGGAACGTATTAAACTTTGTAAAGCTGTTTTTGCAATTGCTATCCGAGTTTAACTTCCTCGTCGCGATCTCATGTTGCTGTTAGAGCAGCTTATAAAATCTAAAATTTACCTTCTATTTACAAAGTTTCTGTAGACTTTGCCGGTCTCTCTTATACAAGGCTCTTGTTAATAATCCTCATTTATCAATTTCTGTTGGATCTCTCCTCGTCAACTGCTTTCTAAAGCGGCAGTGCCTCATGAGGAATCCACTAACAAGAATGTCCGATACGATTTTTGATTATAACTACATTTAAGTTTTGAAAGAATTTTTTTGAGTGATTCTACAATACCAGAACGCTCTTCTGGTTTTCACGTTCTCTCGAAACTTTTCTGCTATAATCATTCACAATTCAAACCTCGTGAGGCTGGAAAGCCACAGGTTGTGTGTGAGAAAACTACTTTTACTTTATATCTTTTCTTTTCCAGTTTTTTTTTCCTATCAATTTCGTCGGAGGGTATCATTCTTGTTTTCATTGTGATATTTGAACGTTCCAAGGTTCTTTCGGATACGTTTCCACATTTTTCATAATTCATTTATCATGAGTCAATTTTCCAATTCCTCTTTACTGCCTTTTTTAGTATATTGGTATAATTCTACCAATATTCTACTCCAAATTTGTTCTTCTCCATATTTTATCAGTTTAGCCTCTATTTCATCTTCTCCATTGGTTTTCCCATTACTCAGTGTTCTTATTTCTTCTTCTACTTCATTTTTAGTTGGACATTATACTTCTTCTTGTTTTGTATTCCTGAATTTCCATCTATCATATATTTTAGTTTCATAGAACTATTTCCATATATTCCCTATTAATTCAGGATCATTTTGTATTATAACATTTTTATCTCTTATTCCTTTTACTTTTGGGTAGTGGTTCGATGTTTCATCTCTTTATAAAATTGTTTCATGTTTGTTTTATTTCTCTCTTTTTATATTTGCTATGTTTCTGTACCTCTAATAATCTCTTCTGCTCTTTTTTTCTCTTTTATAGATCCATTATATTTTGTATGGCTTCTTGAGACTTCAAAATGAAAGATTCCTCTGCCGTTCTTCGATGGAGAAAACTACTTTCTTGGCTAATGCCTCGACGAATATTAAATCACATCTCCTCTTAAGATTGTGATGTCAATAGACTTTTTGATCGATATTAACATCCTCAATGGCTCGTAATTACAAGAAGTTGTCACTAATGAAAAGTTCGACGTTATTACGATTTATCAGAGGGGTATAACAAACCCTCGTTCGGGCGGGAGACCCAAACTGAAGACAACATCTGAGAGCCTCGTTTTTTGGTTCATGTAGTTTAATGTTCCTCAGTGAATGTTATCTGGCGCCATCATCACTCCAACTGCGAACCACTGCTCGCAGAAGATTTAATTTCATTTGTTTTTGCTGAAATCTAGTTCGCAACATCACCCATTTCCTTAAACTTCACCATCCAAAGCCTATGTTGTATATTGTTCAGATGCAGATTCACCTCTAATGTTGCGTTGTATCAATCATTTCTGTATTTTAGTTCTTTCTACTATTTAAAAACTTGATTATAGTTTGACTTCGTGTTAAGTACATTTAGATTGTCTTTCTTCTTGTTTCCTTCAAGTTTCTTTGGTATATTGGGGTATTTCGTCTTCCCAGCTTGGTACCTTTTCATATTCGGTAATCATAGTCTTTGGTGCATTTATAACAAACTGACTTTTCTCTCTACAGTATCTCTTCACGTGCCTATATCTACAGCAACTGTAGTACATAGCTACAGACATGTAGTTTTGCTGTTTCTAGTATAATAGCTTCCACATTCCATGGGTTCCTGCACGGTTTTCCCGACAGTATCTTCGGGTTGTCTATGTCTTGTTTCTATTGATTTTCCAACTCTTTGTTCTTGTGTTTGATCTCTAATTTGTCGATGACTGCTGTCTTTTTGAGTATATGTTAATGTTTGTCCTTCGTCCCTCCATGTCTTGTGGTTTGATGATCCTCTTCAGTTCATTCATCGTCTTGTTTTGTATTCCGTTATCATTTTCGTCTTTCAGATTTATCATCTTCCTGGTGTTGTCCACTATTTTATCCGTTTCTTTAGTTTCTGCTCAATTGATTTCGATGCTAGTTCTGCATATGCCGTCTCAGTGATGGGAACTGGTTTGCAGAATGTTCTTTGTTGTTTTTTTCTGACTTTTCTGTCAGTAGCTTGTGGATTTCTCCATTGGTTCAGTGTATTATAATTAAAGTAACTATCCATCAATTTGAGCATTTTAGAAACAAGATGTGAAATCGAACAATCATATTAAACTGATTAAAAAGAACATTCAAGTGATGCACAAATTGGAGGAATTCGTAGGAGTGCAGACCAGGCGCAAAATTTTAGAGAGACTTGCTTTGCTCTTCACTGAAGTTTTGTACGACTGTGCAGAAGCTGACTTGTTGCACAAAGAATCAATTAAACCTATAGCATTGTATGTTTTCCCTGAAACCTTTCTAAAGAATCTCAAGATACTTTTCAACCATGGAAAAATTCATGAATTTAGATTTGATATTGGATTGATTCGTGATGTGATCGATTTCTTGCTTGAAAATTGTAAGTTTCCTCCCATTAAATCTAAAAAACAATTCCAAAAACAGCGTTCCAAAAATGATGTGCAGTACCAAAGCACTGGCGTACCTTCTGCAGAAGAATTTTTGAAATCCATCGAAAATATGGATTTTAGGAATAAGGAGATTGCCAAAAAGAGGGTAAGTAATAATATAACAAATATATAAATGTTTTTTTTTCAGGGTAGTTATTTTATACTTTGAATTATTGTAATTGGTTATAAGTTTTGTTGCTTTGAATATATAGACGAAATATTCCAATTTCTTCTAGTATGATCAACTAATTCTATAATAACTAAATGTGTTTTTTTTCAGTACAATCTTTTTCCTCCTGGCTTGGATGATCCAAAAAGGTACAGCGTATGTATCGAATGCTTCAAACCTGTAAATGAATTTGTTTGTCCCGTATGCCAACAAATATATTTTTGCACCGAAAGATGTTTCCAGAAACATCAAAAAAGAAAATCTGACAAACATCTTTGCGGTATAAACATATTCAATAGAAGAAGCCCATCCCAAATGATTATAGGTAAAATTCCAGATACTTTTCTGGAAAAATAGTTATTTTTTCGAAAAATAGAGTTACTTCCAGCAATTAATAGCTCGTCCTGTATGGAACTTGCGTATGACAAAGTTAGTCTTATCTATCTACGCGGTCTTCAAATATTTTCTCTCTTACCCTCTTGCTTTTACATTCTAGGGTAGTTTGGTGCGACTCAAATTGAGCGAATCTTCAAACTAAAAAAGAGAGCTGTTAAATATTTACTCTTTAGCCTTTTTTATCTTTGAATCCGTTTACCTCATTCGTAAGCACACTTCTCCACGTTTAGAAGTAGGGCTCAATATTTTACAATTTAATAAAATGCATAATCATTTGCCAATTGAAATCAAATCGATATCATCTCTTTATTTTATTTGTTCAATTTTTATTTAGTTATTTTTATGTTTGTTTTCCATTTTCTACAAGATTTTATCTACAAATTGTAACAATTTTTTGACAATAAATCATTTCTTTCTTTCTCTATCCCTTAATGTAGTTGCATACGAGTTCTCTTTGATGAAATTATATCATACATACTTCTTAAGGTTAGTATATACCACTTGAACCAGAAACATGATGCGGCGCCAAGCTCAATTCTCCGTGAATATGTATGGAGTTTGTAGCATCGAAATGTTTCTCTATTTATGTCAAACACCATCAGCTCGCGACGAAATGAACATTGGACCACGTTAAGTAATAACTGTTTAGACCATCATATGTGAGACTTTTGTAAAAATCTCTTCTATCAGTCTTAAACGAATTCAGCTCATATTTCTCGACTTAGTTTCAATTGAGAACGATTACCAATCAATGCCGATGCTTACATTCGAACCTTGAACCACAGAATCAAACACCTTTCATTATTTTAGCTATGCATGATTGGAAGTTCATCATAAAAGACATTTTTCCACTTTAGCGTGCTAAGAACATTCTTTTCAATTGTATGTTATGACCAGAGTTTATTATAAAAGTCACTAAATCATCTCATGAAGAAGAATTCAATACCTACGCAAATTAAAAATTATATTTAATTATGTTTTTGTATGGATACAAATCACATTCTATCGATTTTATACAAAGATGTTTCGTGAAAATTTCCTTCAGAATATCGTTCCAACTGCTCAATATTAACTCACAACTCACAAAATCTATCAATGGCTAGACTTGTTTGACCAAAAATATATTGATCCTTGCAATTCTTAACTAATTAATTTGTTCTATGTTCTATTTCTTACGTTCCTCCTAGTCCCCGGGTCTGGGATCTCTCATCGACATTCATTCTGTATTCTTCAGTGGCCAGAAAACACTCACAACTCCCAATATGTAGTTAAGAATGAATAGGATAGCCTTCAGTAAGACTTTTTTTAGGTCTCATGGATTTGTTCTATTTATCTCACGATCAAAAAAATACGTCAAAAAAGTGGTCTAAATATGATATGGGAGAAAATTTATTGACAGGCCAACGCGAACAAGCCTCATATGGTAGAACTTTTACAAAAACTGTTGATTCTGATATGCGCGTCCATATGGACTTTGAAGGAAAAGTATGTAAATACAGTAATTAGAAAAAAGTGAATTTATCTTCGCTATGACGATGAATTCACCGAGGAATTTAGTCATAGTCTTCGTCATAGTTTTCCTTTCAAAAGATCGTGGGTGACATTTTTCTGACCAGGGGTGAAATTTTCTCACAGAAGTAGCAGCAATATTTTGTGAATCCTGAATTTTATTGAGAGGATTCGGCCGATTTTTCCCTTTCATGTTAACAGAGTTTGCAACTGGAATTGATGGTAAGTCATTCACATTTACCAACAGGATAACTTTCAAACTTGGTTTCGACGAATCAATAAACAGTCTTGGTCACAAGGCATCTTGAGCTCTGCATTATAGGCTCGATTGTATGGACCTATAAGAAGATATTTTTAAGCCTTTTCCATTAAGCTTAAGAAGGAAGAGACTTAGTAAGGCATAGACCTAAAGAATGAATTGAAATGAAAAATAACTGAATAAAATTGAGAATTAGGTGAAAGGGATATCTCAATGAAATGCTAAATGATGGAACAATAGGAAATGAGAAAGACGAGTTTGGAGAAGAAAGAACCAGTCTTGGTAGTGGAAACCATCAAGAATAGAAGTTGAGGATATACTATCAACAGTGCTGTTTAACAGGAGAGTGGAAGGAATTTGATTAACTTCAACTAATTGGAAGTGATGACAGATCAAAACAGGGAGTATAGATTTGATGAAGTCTAGGAGAATATCTGGGAATGACGTGAAGTAATTGGCGAGAAGGAACAAAACGGTTCTAAAAGGATTATTACGATCAAAAAATTTTTTGATAAGCTGAATTCGAAGTTGTGCTCACTAGCATAAAATTTGAAAATGTTTGTTTCAGAGATCTAGAAGGACGAGTAGAGTCAACAAACAAGTTTATTCCAAAGCTATGAGGGAGAGGTGGAGCGATTCCGAACACGAAATTAAGACACGAGATCAGGGAGCTAAAAAATCGAGAACCGGCAAGAAGTTTAAGAAACTCAGAAAAGGTGAATCGAATATAAGATATTTCCTATGTATAAGGTATTTTTTAACTAAACATGAATGTAAAAGATACGATTTTTTTCAAAACAAAATAAAAAAGTTCGAATCAATATCCTTGGAAATACTGAATTATCTTAACGGAAGAACGACTTCTCATAGGTTGCCAATACTTGGTTCTATAGTGCGACTATTAGACGAGGAAGGTTCAAGAAGTACCTGGCCCAACAAGAAAAAACACAAAAATTTTTCACCGATGTTCAATAAGTTCGATACTCTCCTTATAATAAGATTTGTCAAGCCTCCTCAAAACAAGCAGCTATGTTTTCAAGTCTTGAAACAGAAAATAATCCGAGGGAGCTAAATCTGGCGAATTCAAACATTCATTAATTAATTTTGATCTTTTTTATCCCACGTGCATTCCAAAAAACCGACGCCCTAATCTTGCTTGCAGATGGAAGGGTCTTTTAACTTCTTTGGAGCCGGACCTCCATCTTTTTAGTCCATTGTTTTGATTTTTTTGCTTTGGGTGTGTAGTGATGAGCCCAAGCTTCATCCATGGTTATAAAACGGTTTTATTTCTGTAAAAAATTGCGAAACACTCGATGGAAACATCTTCTCGTCGCTGCTTTGGTTCTATTGTGAGCAAACGCAGCACGTATCTGTGGACAGCTTTCTCATGACTAAATTTTCAGTTAATTTAGCCGCGATGCTGGTCTTTTCAGGTCGTACGACTTCGTTTAAACTCAATATTTTACTGTTGTTAACGAAAAAGTCTCATCCAGAGTTCACTATTGATGGCTGCCAAACAAAGACTATTCAACGTGGCTTCTTCAAACTTGAAACTACCTCCATCTCTAAGTCAGGCCAAGTACTTCTGGTATCCTCTCAGATTCGATTTCTTCAACAAATTGTACTGATTTGAGTTTAATTTTGTTTATTAAGGTGATGATTCTGATGGAACTGATAGTTTTGACAACGATGTTAAAAGTGGAAAAACTAAGCGCGGTGGTAGAACAAAATATGAAGACGAGAATCGAAAAAAAATTGAAAAATCGGAAAAAAATGACTTCGTTGGACGTGTTGATAAACGGGTCGAAAATAAAATTCAACGAGATAAAAGTGAGAGTAAATATAAAAAACCAGTCGCTTATAATGAGAACGTTTCAAAACAAGTTTCTACGTTGGATAAAAAGCGATATGAAAAACCTTTAGATATGAGACAACAAGCTAATTTAAGAAACGTAGCGCTGCTTAATAAACAAGGTCGTTCAGAACTAGATGATAATTCAAGAAAATTAGGTCTCAATAATAAAAATATCGCATTTGCTACATTACATGGTAAACAAGATCCAGAAATACCTGATAATACCTTGAAATTTGATCACCTTCCACCAAAATCGATATTCTTTCTAGAAATCTTGAGTAAATTATTACCAGAAGTGGATTTACACGAGATAATTTTCCCTTATATATGCTACGAAAATGGGCATCTCTATTATTTATTCAAAAATAGTGAATATTTTTGTAAAAATTATAGTATGAATTGAAATTCTGGAGTTTAATTTTCAAATCAATCAACTATCCTCACAGTTAATACTTAAAATCTTTTTATTATAAGATGTAAGAGAAACTAGAATCGTCTGCAAAAAAACATATTTTACCAATGATGTCTAGGTAGTCTAGTACTGAGCCTTGGAGCACTCCACATTCTATAAGTTTGCAAGAAGACATCGTTGTATAAATCTTTACAAGCTGACTTCTGTTGTTAAGCCATTACTCAAACCATGCAAACCTTAATGTCATTAATTGTATTGCGAAGCTCTGCTAAAACTATGGGCTTAAAGAAGAAACTGTGTGAGTTAGCATTAGCAACAGGGAGATATGAGAAGGAGTTATAGAATTTTATGAATTTTTGGTTACATTCACAAAATAATTATTGAGGTTATTAAGAGAAGTAGCAATTATACTTGATGAAGAATTCTTATTTGTTAGATCATTCACAATGGAGCATGTTACCTGAATTGGCGAGTCATATTTTTGACAGCTTTTATTGTCTTGTGATAAATTTTTCAGTATAGTTTCACGTAAGTTTTGACGAAAACACTATCTGAGATAAAGATCGCATGTTAATTGCAGATATACGTAAACCTCTACTGCACCAGGGTTAATTTTGCTCATTTTTGATACACTTGAGGGGAAAAAAATTTGATGCCAGACTAGTTTTATGAATCTAGAAAATTCGACGTTCACATCACCAGAGAGCATGTTCCAATCAGTTGTTTGATAACTGTGCTTGAAGATTTGAATACTTTTTTCCGAAAAGATACGGCATAATTTTCGAGAAGCATTTTTAGTATTGGATTTTGACGAAAATTTATTACAACCACATGATCGGAAAGAATTATTGAATTAAAGACAGTACAGTCGATGGATTCTGGATCATACGATAACAAGACATAGTTTATAATACTAGAACTGGTCTTAGTTATTCTGGTTGGTGCAATTATATGCATGACAATACCAAAAGAGTCCAAAATCGACTGAAGACATTATTGACCAGCACTCAGACTGGAATAATCAATATTGAGATCGCCACATAGAATTAGTTTGGCTTTTTAGAGGTGAGAGACAGTAAATAAATCAGTTCTATTGAGTATAATTTCGACTTTCTTTTGAAAATTTAAATAGAATTGAAGCATCTACAAATTCAAACTAGATTATGTTCAAGTGAGATTCTCTTCAATCAAGTCGAACAAGTAGATGATTTTTCTGATTTAAAATCAGTTATCTTGCAAACGGTTTTTCTTCCTTATTCGCACTATTTCATAAAAAATTAAAAGCTTTTTCGAAAATAACGAATTTTACTGATCATACTTGTAAAATACGTGTAAAATCACAGTTCATTGTAGTATTATCAGATTCTGTAGTTGTTTTTATATTTTTAAAAGATACCAATTCAGGATTTAAGTTGCTACGACTATGAAATAAAATGGAAACCACTGGGTTTTATCAAAAAGTAATTTTTCACTTTCTCTATTTAAAAAATAGAGAACAACAACACGGATACATATTGAAGGAAATCTCTCGCTGGCAATTTATTTTTTACAAATTAATCAGTTATTGCAAGTTGATTTTATCTTAAGAATCTAACTCGTCTATGAAAGAAATCTGTAACAGGTCATTATCCTCTGGTCAACAATATTATGTGTAACCTTGTAAATTAAAGGATGTGGGTGTATCAATAGTTGATAACAAAGTGCGGTAATGTTATTTTAATCAGTAATTGTCTGTTGGATATTAGCTAAAAAATTGAGATGTTTTAATCAAAATGCAGCCCATGGTCATCAATTGTCTTTTAATTTTACAAGGTAAACTAGAATAGTTAAATATGAGTGGATACTATGCAGAATAGTTTATGTGGTTTGTTTGAGTGATAGGTATATATATCGTGAAGCAGTGATTTCAACTGATATCTTAGATCGATAAGGTAAGATAAACTTCATTTTGAATCGTTTTTGACGAATTATTTTCACAAATAGAAGGATGTAACTTGAATTAATGACTTTCCTTTCAGAGTACTACTTTTAGCTATAAATGTACTCATTATAGCATACATTGAATCAATTCTTTAACCATTTATAAGAGATTTTTTTAGGATATTGTCTAGTAGCTTCTGTAAGCTATGGATTGGAAACAAATCATTTCTCGTTTAGCAAATTTCGGAACTAAAAACCAAATATTTTGATATTTGGTTAGGGGAGTATTTGCGAGAAGAAATAAAATTTTTTATCTGTCATAAACTTGTGAATATAAAAAGTGACTCGCTTCATCGACATACCAGTACGTTGAATCCATCTCTGGAGCAATTTATAAGAGATTTTTTTCAGAATACTGTATTGTAGCTTCTATAAACTGTGGATTGGAAACAAAGCATTTCTCGTTTAGCAAATTTCAAAACTAAAAACCAAATCTTGTGATATTTGGTCAGTGGAGTATTTGTGGAAAGAAATAAAATTTTTTATCTGTCACAAACTTGTGAATATAAAAAGTGACTCGTTTCATAGACATGCCAGTACGGTGAATCCATCTTTGGAATCTTTTATAAGAGATGTTTATCAGAATATTGTCTAGTAGCTTCTATAAACTGTGGATTGGGAACAAATCATTTCTCGTTTAGCAAATTTCGGAACTAAAAACCAAATCTTGTGATATTTGGTTAGTGGAGTATTTGTGGATGGAAATAAAATTTGTTTTCTGTCACAAACTTGTGAATATAAGAAGGGACATGCCTCATAGACATATCAGTATGTTGAATCCATCTCTGGAACTATTTATAAGAGATTTTTTTAGAATATTGTCTGGTAGCTTCTGTAAACTGTGGATTGGAAACAAATCATTTCTCGTTTAGTAAGTTTAGGAACTAAAAACCCAATCTTGTGATATTTTGTTAGTATTTGTGGACGGAAATAAAATTTATCTGTCACAAACTTGTGAATATAAAAAGTAACATGCCTCATAGACATACCAGTACGTTGAATCCATCTCTGGAACCATTTATAAGAGATGTTTTATAGAATATTGTCTTGTATTTTCTGCAAAACAAGGATTGGAATCGAATCATTTCTCGTCTAGCAAATTTTAGAACTAAAAACCAAATCCTGTGATATTTGCTTAGTGGAGTATTTGTGGATGGAAATAAAATTTATTGTCTGTCACAAACTTGTGAATATAAAAAGTGACTCGCTTCATAGATACACCAGTACATTGTATCCATGAGCAAAATGAGCAATTAATTGATTCAATTAGAGCATATTTAGCATTATATCAAACTAAAAGTAAGAGTTATAAGATAGTATCAATTTTTTTGCTATTTATTTTCGTAAAATTCTTACAAAGACTATTTTAGTTATACAATTGTCAAACAGAAACTAGAAGTGTAAAATGGCTTAATTTTCAATAAGACTCACTCCCAATTTCTTTTGATAATTGCTGACATTTTCAGTTTGAACTCGTGGTATTTTCAAACAATCCTCGTAAATAGAGACATTTCTAATTGTGACGTAATGAAGTTTGATTACAATTGCAATTATACATCTAATAAACTGTTAGATAATAATTAGATTCAAACAATTTTTTGTCAAACGTCATTTTTCAAAAATAAAAACAAAAAAAAACGTTTAATATTAATAAAAAACGGAAAATTGAAAATAGTATAATCCAATTTTGCTGTGTTGAATGACCGTGAGTTTCAAATCACAAAATCAAATAAAATTATTCAAACTAATTAGCGTGTTGAAATGACGGACAAAATTTTTGTACACAAAATAGATCAAAGTATTATATTAAATGTCGAAAGTGGATTTACCCAAGGTTACATTAGAATGCTACTTATATAACAATACCTAGAAGAGAAATGAGCGATAGTTTTCATTAATTGGTATGTAATAGACTTTTATTAATATAAAAGTAGATCAAATTAACATATTTAGTAAGAATAAACCGTTTTTTTTTCATACCAATAATAATATCAAAAGTGGAGCAGGGAAAAAGTTAATGAAAATATGGAATTTTGTTAAATTGAAACTTACAAAGATATTTTAACTTGAACAGGTTGATTTTTATTCTCGAGTTGACAATTTACAGTACCTCTGTATTAGAAACACCCCCTCGAAAACTTTAAATGAGAAAGGGGGTCGCGTGGTACCTTGTTCGAAAGGGATCTCAGTCTTTTGTTCAGCAATATCAAGTTTTTTCAATTTGGTGCAATAATAACTGAGAAAATCAATTTTTAAGATGTAAGCTGTATATCAAAGATACTTTTTTTTGAACGAAACACCGTATATTTCACTCCATATTTAGGATTAACTTGTCCTCATCACAATAATATGGGGTTGTGTTGTGTGTATGAGGTATTTAAACAGTTATAATCAATTTTCTATAAAAATGTGGACGTATCTTCATCTCAAATGCTACACACTGTATATAATAACCTAAAATTTGTACCTTACTTTATCTATAAGTAAAAATAAGGATGATTATGAATAGGTTGTGATTGAGTCCCCAATATGCCTGTGTGAATATTCAAATCTTAATTTATAAAAAAAAATATGGACGTATATTCATCTTAGATGCTACAAACTGTATATAATAACCTAAAATTTGTACCTCACTTTATCTATAAGCAAGGATAAGGATGATAAGTAATAGTTTATGAATGAATATTGAAAAACACTGTTTATGTATAAAAAAATTTTCCCTTTTTCCAGGCTGTCATATCAATTGAATCTGATATAGAGTGGAACAAAATACTAATACATTATTTTCTCGGTTTTTTCAAATGAATCACCCTGTATTTTATGTGAGTATTGAAAAGTATTAGTTCTCAAGATATTTTGATTTTCCTGTGCAAACCAAGGGGTCATCCATAAATTACGTCACACGTTAAAGGGTGGTGGGGGTCGACGAAGTGTGACATTATGTGACAAGGGGGTGGAGGTAGTCGTAAATTTTGTGACAACACATTTCAAAATCTATTACTCTACGAAAACTTATACAACCATATTTGAGTGAATACAAGATGTCAAGCGCTAGTACACAAAAGTCATTTAGGTAATTTTTAGCTTAAACTATATTTTACATCACACAAAACCACTAATTAACTAGTCCTTATGCCAGCCTTGTCCAGCTACAATTTTAACATTCGGGAAATTCGCGCGGCGCCAATAATCTATTTTTCATAAATGGCGGAAGCACCTTTGACAAGTTTTTTTATTATAGGAGGCGGTTTATTACAGTATTTCTCTCAGTTTTTAGGAAAATCTATTTAATTATTTCTTGTGTTTATTTTTGTTCTAGAACTTTGTAGAATTCTATTTGTGGTATATGAATTAAGTTTTAAATAAATAGTCGTTGTGAAAACAAAATTAGTAAAAGTAATCGCAGAAATTATTTAAGTGATTTTTATAAGTGAATTATTACAAATTAGTGTAGTGTATAGTGTTTAAATGAATTAAGAACTTAAGAGACAGTGCAAATTTATACGAAAAACGTTAAATTGGTGTCAGGTGTGAGGTATTGTAAATAGATAGTGACATAAACATTGCCAAGAGTCTAAGTGATCTGAAAGTGATGGAACTGAATGCCAAACTGGAGAATCGTGAGCTGGAAACGTCCAGTGAGAAGATCGAATTAGTAGAACGACTCAAAGTGCCTCTAGTAAGTGACGGATTTGATCCAGAAAGTTATCTATTCCAAGACGAGTCTTCCACTTCAATCTTCTCAATTTGAACTGGGGTGAAAATCAATGCGATAAAAACTACCTACAAAAGCAAGTTTGGAAATTCATGAAAATCATGGTTGATTGGAAACTTCTGTTACCAAATGTATTTGAAATATGGTCTGAATTTAACTATAAACGGGAATCATTTCTTGATATGAGTATGAAATAACGAAAAAATTATTGTTATTGTTTTAAAAGTTTAGGATGTTCAATATGAACTTCTAATCAATATAACTCTGCATTTTGAAAGAGTAATTAATTTTTTTTCAGTCATTTAGTCGTATATTGAGAATTATTATCCAATTCGATTAACTATATAAGTTTTTTTTTTTAAATGATTTATTTTGTGTAATAAAACTTAACCTTCAGAAATAAAAGACGGAAAGTTTTTGTATTGTAGGAACAGATTATATACAATATTACGAGAATAATGCATACTTAAATGTGTATATCATTTTTATTTATGTCAGGTAATATTTTGGTAAAGGACAAAGTTGATAGGAAGCTCATAAATAACATATTTGTATAAAAAGCCACAACTTGTTTTTATTTAGCATCGACTACGTTTTCCATTTCTTTCTACCATGCATACACTCCTAGAAATCTTGAAAAATCTAATCTTCACATTTATGTTTTGGTTTTACCGACAATATTTTGTCTCTCTATACTTTTCCTAGACGTTTACAATTCTTTCAATATGTCTAGTATCTGTTTAAGTCAATTGTAACCAATAAAGCCTTAGTTTCTAATAGATTCATAGATCATAAGTCATCATATCTAGCTTCAAACTGTCCATCAATTTTCCTAATCCTTTCATATATAATTTCCACATCCATGCTTTGGTTTTTCCGACAATATCCTGTCTCTCTATACTTTTCCTAGACGTTTCCAGTTCTTTCAATATGTCTAGCATCGTAATCTGTTTAATTCTATTGTGACCAATATAGCCTCAGTTTCTAATATATTCATATCCAGCTTCAAACTGTCCATCAATTTTCCTAATCCTTTCATATATCCTTAGTTGCTCTTCACCCAAATTTGTGTATCTCATAGTTTTCACCGCGTGAATAATCACTAATTTTATCGTAATTCTGTAGACTTTTATTTGATTTTTCCATTATTCCTTTATCCTGAATCATGGCTCCATATGGTTCATTTCTTATGTCATTTTGTACTTTGTGTCATTTTTCTATTCTTGATTTGTGAATTACGTTTTTCTATTAATTTTTTTATACAAATTTTTTTGTTTATATACAGCTTTTGATGAATTTATTAGTTTTCTTTTCGTTCCTCTGTATTCTAGGGTTGTCCATATATCATATCTATTGCATCTGTCGAATGCCAGATCTACATATCACGGATGTATCTCTACGATTTCTCTAGTTTGTCTAATTGTTTGCTCTAAATCTTTATTTGTTCTATTCCTTGTGACTGTTATATCACTTTGCTCCTTTTTCTTGTTCTTTAATACCTTCGTTTTCACTTTCGCTTCGTTTCCTTCCAAGTCTAAAATATTTTTAATTTTTACCATATCCCTTTTTAGATATTTTATGCTTTTAAGTTTGTTTTTATTACTCTCTCGAGGTTCCAGGGGGTTCAAACAATAGTTTTTGATTTTTCTTGCAGGCATTAGTCATCTTCTTCTCGAATTCTCACCACGACAGTTTATACTCTTAATTTTTTGACTAATCCTTTCACCAAAGTTCTTTGTTCTTGATATTTAGTTGTTAAATATTTCATCCATTCATTATTTATTAAAATTGCGTCTCCTCTAATTCATTCTCTGATATTGAGCGCTGATTTTTCTTTTTGTTTCACATATTTTTTCTTTATAATTTATTATTATATTCCTAAAATTTGTTCAAATTTTTGTAACTCTTTTTTTTTGTAGATGTATTAATTTCTTCTTCCACTATTCCTTGATGTTTTATTTGTAGCTGCTGACTTTCTCCAAATATTTTTTTCAACTTCTCTCGATATTTTATTAATCTTCTTGCTTTGAAGGAGTGTATTCTCTTCTTTCTTTCTTTCTGTTAGTCTCAGATACTCCAAATTTGGTCTTTCCATTTCTTCTGTTAGTTTTTCCTCTTGACCTGTTGAAATTTTTGTGTTTCATGTTTCTATGATGTTTTTTTTGTCTGTTTTATCACTTTTTCCCCCACTCGTCTCCTTATTTATTTCATTTTCTACTTTATACTTCTACTTTTTTTGTTATATCCCATCTAAGTGGTTTTTCCTTTTTATTTCTATTCCGATTTCTATTTTCGTTTTCATTCCAGTTTCTAGTTATACTCCTTTCCTTATCAGCAATCTGATCTATCAACCATCATTTCAATGTTGTCCCTGTCTTATTTGACTCAAATATTTTCATTGATTTCCCAGTTCCAATTCTTCTCTTCAATGTTTATATTCATGAATTCGACTTGCACTTTCTACTTATGACGTCTTTCTCTCCTTTTGCTATGCCATTTTGTATTCATTTTCCTTTTTCGTCTAGTCAATACCTATATATCTTCTGGTCTCTTATCTTCCTCAGTTTCTACTTGTTTTTCAAAATATTGATTTTATATGTCATGTAATTGGTAAGGTTATGTTCGGTTAGGTTAGGTTAGGTTAGATTAGATTAGGTTAGCGAATCCTGGGTGCTAAATTAGCACCAAAAAATGAGTGACAAGAAAAGAGAATTAGAAATAATAATATTAGAGAAGAGCTGCAAGTGATACCAGTCGCAAAATTCATTGGCAGTTGAGGTGATGAGCTCTATAGATGAAGACTGGAAGTACCATATGTCAAATTTTCATCTCTCTTTCAAAAATTATGAAAAAACCCAATTTTAAACAGGAGAGACATAGAATCAAGATGATCTAGGAACATCGCATATATAAAAGGTCTAAGAAATAAGAGATTTGAGAAAGGGTGTTTTTCTCTCAATTTATTAAAAAATTCATGCTTCTTAATGTTCTTGATTTTAGGTCTCTTCTGTTTTGAAATAAGTTTTTCTCGATAATTTCTGAAAGATTGATAAAAAAAGTCTTTATCAATATTTCTAAGAAGAAAGAACTATTTCTAAGTCAAAACGTCAATTTTTTATCAATCTTTAGAAAAACTTATTTTTACGTTATTACATCAAAAGGTCTAATAAATTAGAAATTGGATCAATATATTGAGAAATTGAGAAATTGAGAAATATAATGAAATTTATCTTTCTGTTAAAACAGAAAAGACCTAAAATCAAGAACATTTAGATGCATTAATATATCAAAAGGTCTAAGAAATAAATTAAAGAAGTTTATTGAGAAATTAACGGTCACTCGATTCCCTTGTCTTTTTTCTTGTAATTCCACACACCTACTTCTCTAATTATCAACCACCAGAGTATTGTCGTGAGTAATTTCTTTTACCGTGAGACTTCTTAACGTAAAAACTAAAAAGTTCTTGCAGAGACCTCTCTTCAATGTTCCTATTAACCAACAACGTTACCATCAGAGTTTAATACCAAAGGAAATGTTTCTATTAAACAGTTTTTCTATAGATATAATGTCATGAAACTGTGACTAGACATGTATATCAAATTATTCTGGAGCGGTGGAAAACAGGGATTTTTCCGATGCCCTCTGAATTCGCTAAGACAAGCTTGATGTCACGACAAACGTAACTGCTTATTCCTCATTAATTGCACCAAAAAAAAAAAGATTTTTAACGATAAAACACTCACTATATAGTACTAACATTGCCCCAGCGAAAAAAAAAAAAATTTAAGCGTGTTTCTTAACGGGCTAATTAAACTACGTAGTTGTGAATTTTATCCGAAATTTTATTAATTAAATATTTTTTGATGTTCCTGAAACTTCATTTGTAGACCACTTATTTTTTGGACACTAGTTTTTTGCATATGTAGTAATTTATAATTGAGTGGGAAAAGCTCAATATTTTTGTCATACCTGAAAGCTTCCATGGATTTCTACAGAAAAACAAGCAGACTATGAGCAAATAACACGTGGCCTTGTATTTGCATCCTCCATTTCTATCACGCTTAAATAATGTTTCATAATACAGTATTCGATCAAACACTTTACAATCTTTGATAGTATACAAACAGAAGTGTATTAATGTGCTAGATAGTAACTACATTCTTGGATTTCAATAGTGTACACATATAATATGTAAGTCGTTCATTATTATTTGCGTAAAATAAGTTTTCTAATTATACCCCAAAAGATTTTTTCTTATTTGAAATTCAGTGTTATAATTTGATCGATGCGAATCTTTAATATTAAAAAAAATTAGAGAAATGTACAGGAACTGAACAAACTATTTAAAAAAGTTTAGAAAGTTTTGATTAACTTTGTTAAAGAAAAGCAAATAAGATAACTAGTTGGTGTACCTCAAGATAACTAATATAAAACGAATTAAATTGATAATTAATAAGACAATAAATTAAGTATAAAATATATAAATAGGCCAGGGCACTTACGAAAAAAAGGCTTTTAGTGACAAAATTAATAGTAGAAAAAAAAAATAACGCCATCGTGTTCTAGGGGTTGAATAAAAGTTATGTGCATAATTCAACATTTTTTGTCTATGCATTATTTTTTTAAACAATAAAAACACCAAAAAATCGATAAAAATTTCGTTTTTTGCGTTTTGTGCTGAACTATGCAAGACTTGGCTTTGTTACTATATATATAAAATAAGCTTTTATAAATTGAATTTCGGTGATTTATTGCTTAGATAATTTAAACGAAAGGAGAAAATTTTTAATTTTTTAATTGTTTATAATTTGTTTAATTTTAAATATGAATGTTTTTTATTCTCTGAAAACCAAGCAAAGACGATGCGCTCAAAAATGCTCCAACATACTTCAAATCAAATATTAATTATCTCAGGAACTATTGGGCCGATTTTGATCTTTCTTTATAACTAGGCTAACTCGTTAAGCTAAAATTAGCTGTCACATTAGTTTTTTGCTAAAATTAATAATTTTCCTAGAATTTTTCCTTCTATTATTTTGCAGTTTCTTGTAAGACTTATTTATTGACTAATAAACAGTTATTCATACTGGCATGAAATACTTTACATTCTAGGTGAAAATACTTAATTTTATGAGGAAATATTTAGTATTTACTGCTTTACTTAAACGCATTTTTAGGTTTCATACAAAAAATTTGGAAATACTCCTTTTGTTGCATGTAGTTTATGAAAATATTTTATATCTCAGTTTTCAGTGAATAAGAAAATTAAACAAATTTTGAACAATTTAAGAAATTATATTCTCCTTTCGGTTAAATTATCTAAGCATCAAATTATCAAAATTTAATTTATATAAGCTCATTTTGCAGATTTTTCAATTTTCTACAATATTGTCCAGAGTAACAAAACCGAGTTTTGCATAGGTTCAGCGCAAAACGCAAAAACAAAAGTTGTACCGATTTTTTGGTGTTTTTATTGTTGTTAATGTTGAATTTTATGCACATAACTTTTATTTAACCCCTATGACACGATGACGTTGTTTTTTTCTACTATTAATTTTATCACGTAATTTCGTAAATGCCCTGGCCTAAATAGATATTAGAAAAGTAAAAGAATAATTGTAGCTTGATGATTGTAGGTTTGTTTTAAAATTAAGTAAACATTAAAATATACTAGAGTTGAATTTTTGTCATGGTTCATACGCAGGAGGAATCAAAATTAATTTACATTATATTGAAAATGAAATTATTAAAAAGGATTACTAGAATGATTCAACCAGAAAGTGGAGCACCCCCTTTTAAAATCCTTAAAAACAAAGAGGTTCGTGCGGAGCCTTGTTGGAAAGGGATTTTAGTCCTGTGTTTAGTAATATGAAGCTTTTTTGAATTTGGTGCAATCATAACCAAGAAAATTAATTTTTGAGAAATAAAATTTTGATAATATCTCTATCACAAAATTTTACGTAGAATGTATTTTTCAATGTACTTTACAATGTTCAAAATGACCACCATTCACTTCTCGACAATTACCGAGGCAATTATGAAATTCTCGTACATTTTGTATGACCTCAGAGGTTATTTTATTAATTTTTTCTGCTCTTCTAACTTTTAAATCAGTAAGTCAATCACCTATTTTGAGAGATTTACATATAATGTTGATTCAGAAGTTAAACGAAGATGATCCTGTTAGAAGACAAAAATTTTTAGAATTGATGAAGCGACGTTTCATTGAAACGGTTAACAAACAGAACTGTAGATATTGAAGCAGAGAAAATCCTCACTGGTTGTATGAGGCCCACACTCAATATCCTAAAAAAGTGAACGTTTAGGCTGGTATCATTATCTAACAATAAACTTATTTTTTTCGAAGGCACTGTTAATGGTAAGGTTTTTTGATTAACTTGTTGGTGCCTACATTGCAAATACTTTCTCCTGATGTTAATCATCCAAATGAGATTATTATAGATCTATTAACAACCAATAAGAAGGAACTCCACCGCATTTAAACGAGGTTTTCCTCAATAGGTGGATTCGAAGACGTGGAACGATCAAATGGCCGACTAGATCCCCCAATTTGACTCATCTAGATTACTTCTTATTAGGTTATTTATAATCGTAAATGATAGCAGCCTACTAGATTTACATCAATTATTTATTTGGATTTTGGACTAATATTTTAGTATCTTCAAAGATTTGTTCCTGATATTTAGTATACTAAATACAAAAATACCGGATTATTTTCAAAGTATATTTTGATAGACTAGACAATATTGTTGATTTGAAAGTTAGGATAAAGGAATAAATTAACAAGATAACCTCAAAATGTTGTACGAGAATTCCAAAATCGGTTTTTGTAAAGAAGTGAATGATGGTGAGTTTGAACATCTAATTTTATTGTAAGGTACATTGGAAAATGCATTTTAAATATTATGCGAATATGAAATAATGTGTCGGATAATAATCATGTTGTTAACAAGTTAAATATCTTCCTCACATTCACAGACCAACGTCCTTGATGTTGGATCTCTTGCATCCAACGGGATTTATTTGATTTGCTGTATGAAATTTTCAATGATTTAATCTCATTGTTAGTAATATCATCTTTACAGTTATAAGATATCAGAATATTTAAGAATACTCCATGCGGAATAAATTTTTCATTTCAGTTTGGGAGACACAGCCTAATAGACGTTTCAAACAAAATTCTCACCAATCACACATCTCTTGAGACATCTCGTGACATAAAAAGAATATGGACATACTGCTATTGCTCAGATACGACAAAAATAATAACATAGACTAAAATGGACTCAAGTTATCCGTTGCCTTTTTTCATGGCTTCTCTATCTCTAGCGGTATGGATCAATGTTTGAATATCTTGTATACCCGTCCACTGCCTCACGTTCCGCAACCATGACATCCTCTTCCGTCCCAATCCTCTCTTACCTTCAATCTTGCCCTCGACTATCAGCTGAAGGAAGTGATATTTATTTCCTCGCATTATATGGCCAAGGTATGCAATCTTTCGTTTCTTCACGATGTTAAAGAGTTCACGGTCTTTATTGATACGCCTGAGAATATCCTCATTCCTCATTTTGGCAGTCCATGGTATCCTCAGGATTCTACGATATACCCACATTTCGAATGTCTCTAATTTGTTGATGGTTTTTACCTTAAGGGTCCAACCCTCCATCCCGTAAAGAAGCTCTGACCAAACGTAGCACCGCACAAGTCTCAGTCTAAGATCAAGATCAAAGTCTGTACATGTAAATACATTTTTAAATTTTATGAATGTACTTCGAGCTTGTTCAATTCGGCATTTTATTTCACCGTCCGATGACCATTCTTCATAGAGCCATGTTCCTAGATATTTAAATTTTTCTACCCGTTCTATAGGTTTTCCATTATATGTTACTCTAGATTTTCTAAACGTATTCGCTTCTCTAGTGATAATCATGAGTTTAGTTTTTTTGATGTTGATGTTTAATCCCTTGTTTTGGCTATGTCCGCCTACTATATTAATTAGTTGTTGTAGGTCATCTATATTATCTGTAATCAGCACTGTGTCATCGGCGTAACGTATGTTGTTGACCCAGACTCCATTGGCTTTGATCCCAATGTCTCTATCTTCAAGTGACTCTCGGAAAATGGCTTCAGAGTATATATTAAACAGGAGCGGCGATAATATACAACCTTGACGTACTCCTCTGCGAATCCGAACTTGCTCAGTTAGACCATGATTTACTTTGAATTGCGCTTTTTGGTGCCAATACAGATTTTCGATACAACGAATGTCTTTTTCGTCCAAATCCAATTTTTTGAGGAGCTGCATGAGTTTGTGATGTTGAACTTTATCGAAAGCTTTTTCGTAGTCTATGAAGCATAGACAAACATTTTTTCTTTGGTCATAGCAGTTCTGTACAAGGACCTGTGTTACGACTATTGCCTCTCTTGTACCCAACCCCTGTCTAAATCCAAATTGTGAGTCGCTTATATTATTATCACATTTTCTATATAATCTCTGATGTATTATTCTCAGGAATATTTTTAGGGAGTGGCTCATAAGGCTAATTAGCCTATGATCTTCACACTTTCTTGCGTTCGATTTTTTTGGGATAGGAATAAAAACTGAAGATAGCCACTGTTCAGGGTAATGACCTCATATATCTTGTTGAACAGCTTGTGAAGCACTCTAATGCCCCTTTCGTCCAGTAGTTTCAGTATTTCTGATGGTATTTCATCTAGACCATCTGCTTTATTGTTTTTAGCGACTAGTACACCCTTTTCTACCTCTTCTTTGGTAATAGAAGGTCCAGTTAGACATTCTTCTGCTTCGAGTTGTCTGGTCCGGTCTGGTCTATTGTCGTCAAAAAGTTTTTGTACATAGTCTTCCCATATCATGTATTTCTCATGATCTTCCATAACTATCTGGTTGTCCTGGTTGGTTATTATACCTAGACTTCGTTTTTTAAATATACCAACGGCTTCCTTTAATCTTTTATGGAGTTTGAAATCATCGTGTTTTCGTTGCAGTTGTTCTATTTCGTTGCACTCGTTTTTAAGCCATTCATTTTTTTTGCAACTCTAATTTTTTTTACCCGTTACCTTCCATTGATGAAATTCAATATTCCTTTTTTCTCATTCAACATAACTTTGCCATGAAACTTTGTCATATACCGATATAACTTGAGGTTATATTTCATTCTCTACTGCACTAAAAGTGAACGGGTTAATAATAATTTCATAATTGTTTATGTTTGCTATGGGAATTTTGTTTAATATTCGTGAATGATGAAATAAGTTATTAATAAAAATGACAAAATGTGTTGGAATGTTTGGTAGGAGCTGATCATTTCAAATAATGCCATGGTCTTATCTTGGTGGCAATTAACATGATTTTGGAATTTTTTTGTACCTAAAAGCAATATATTTGCTACAAAAACGTGTTCATCATTAGCATGAATTATATTTCTTATCCATCTTGAGCTTATAACTATATTATGGGTATCAAACCAGGTTTCTTCAAAATACACTATTCCATGAATGTTTGCATATATGGATTTGGGGTCTCGTATACACTGCGACGCAAAAAATCTCTCTTGCTACCATACTAAAGAACCCTGTGTTTACAGCTGACCCATCAATCCCACACCTTTTAAAAAGTCTAGAGTGTGGGATGGCTTTAATTTTCAGAGATCTTCGTCTTCTATTTCAAGCCCTCCCAGGTGTAGTGCTCTCAAGTTCCATAGTGTTCCAAGAGAATATGAATAGAGGTTTTGTCATCGGTGCAACAGAATCTTCATTATCTGCTAAATCTAGCAGCCATTGAGGTGACAGTACCCAGATGGAACTTCTATTATTATTCGTAGATTGTTCTTACTTATGTAGATATAATCTGTCTGTTATCCCAATAATTGATTTTATTCCCATCTACCTCCTTTTCTAGTGCCCTTTTCATTGTTTTGTAGCTGATACTACAGAAGGGTTCGGGTCCCATGAAGGGCTTGTCTGTCCCCGCTATAACAAACTTGTGTGTCCTGGGATCTTTATTTTTCTTGTTTATGCAACCCCAAACGAGTTTGCATTTTATGATATTGGAGCTTAGGTCTCTAATGACTTCTTGACTATCAAACAGGATGATGATCTCCTGTTTGCGATAATTCCTCTTTAGATTGAACTGATTGCATAGATTTCTGCTTGAAGAATGCTTCCCAGGCTTTCAGAGTGTTTGATTCTGTAAACAACATGATTCCATAATATCCATTTTGTTTTTTACGCAGTTTCTTCTTTCTTTGGTTGCATCGTCAACTTTTCGTTGTCAAACGTCAAGTTTTCGGTTACATGTCTTTCATTTCAGTGTACGATATAGCAGTATGTCTGCTCTTGATGCTGCTGTCTCAGTTTTATCCTTGCCGCTATATATCAGTATTTACTCCCCATATTTACTGTTTTCTTTGGTCTCCGAATTCAAGTCTTCTCATTTCAAGAATAATTTCTTGATCCTTCTTACTGAATGTTGTTACATTCCAACATCCCACTCTGAGTAAAATCGGTTTCCGTTTGCGTTTAGTCCTTGTTCCCTCTAGGTTGTTATCATGGGATTTGGTCAACTTCCGGGCTATGCCATTGGTTTTAGGAGGCAAAAATTGTAAAGGAAGAAAAACCGAATAAATCTCGATCACTTACAAGGTGGTATGAAAGCTAGTCTTCATCAACCATTGATGCAAACATAAGACCAAGTCCCAACGTACGATGAAGAAGATTGATCAGAGCATTTTTAGATCAATCTCTATGTTCCTGTTTTAGAAACATATTTCAAATAACTCTTCGTTAACTTGACTCTCAATGAATCCAAATAGTTATTAAAAATAAATACAAGACAAAAAATTTCGATTAAAAATGGAAATTGAACTGAAATTGATTTGAATACTACCCTACAAACCGCCATTGTTTAAAACCAAATTGATTATTTTATATATTATTTGATCTCAAGGCTCGTAAGTGTGAATGAACTTTAATTTCTCATCGGGTGTATTGAGAATACGTAACTATTGAAACTTACTAATTTTGTCTTATGTGGAAAGTCTTCTATACTTTTCATAGTCTTTCAACTAAGAATGAATACAATATAACGAGCTTCAACACTGCTACTGGTGATAATTATTATCAACATCTACATCTAGACTAATGATTTATCATCATTGTTATCATCATTATCATCATATAGCAGCTCGTCTCGTCCACTACTTTCTGAATCTAGACCATTTTGAATCCAGTTGGAGAATAGTGTTTCCAAATCGTTCGTCATCCCCAGTTTCTGTCTGCTTTATTCTTGGTACGTCTTTTTAGTTTTGATTCGATCTTTCGTTCAACTGATAGTGCCCCTATGGCCCACACAGGTCATAGTATATCATACTTGTAACAATTCTCCTAAATTCAAATTGTTAAAATTGCTAACAATCAGTTACAGCTGAGATTTATCGATAATTAACGCGAAAAATGTATTTTGGAAGTTGAACTGTATTTACCATTATTTTATGACCTTCAATTACAAATAATGAATATAATTAAACAGCAAATGTTAAGTGATTTGGCCACGAAGATCATTATATACATCAATAAATTTGAAGCGGCTTTTTTGATGGCTATTAAAAACTTGTTAATTGATGCTATTGTTGGAAACCATTTTGCTTATAATTATATTATCGTATCTACGACCAAAAAGGTGGAACTTGATAAAAAAGTACAAATTTGACGTTTTTACACCGTGGATTGGTATATTTCAAATCGTAGCTGAATCCTTATCTGCTAGCAAAGGAACCAATACCTGGGAATACCTGGAAAATATCAGAAAAATAAAAAGTATAAAGTTATCAAAAAACGTGTTCCAGGAATATACAAAGTTAAAATAGAAGAGAGATGAAATAGAGACAAATAAACTTGTGTAGAACCTTAACACTTCTGTGGAATTGGCTATATTCTTCTTTTTATTCACTGAAATCTTTTATGCTCTTTCTGGTGTCAAAGTATTTTATCCATTTCCTTCTTTGTCCGCTTCTTCTTCCTATATCTCTGCGTCTGCTTCTTATATCTTTTTACTTTTGTTGCTTTTCTTATTAGACTTTGTGCTTTTCTTCCTTTTTATCTATCCGTGCCTTTTCAAATATTCTTGTTTCTATCGGCTCCTGTTCAAGCTCTTTTATAATTTCTTCGTTTTCTCTTATATTTTCTTCAGCTATCTCATCTAATCTGCAACTGCTCTATTCTGTATCTTTTTGTTGATTACTCAAGCTCCACTTGTTTTATTTAAAGTATAGTATATAGAGATTTAGCTCTCTCAGATTATTTTTTGTTCCCAGACTTGAAAAAATGTCTTTTGTAAGATGAGGAGCGTTTGTACTTTGGTTCTGTTAGATCCATGCGTAATCTCGATTGTATAATATGGAATTATGGAATAGTAATCATGGAAACAATTGGTTTTGTTTCTTTGTTAGATAGGGAATTAACCTTCGTGCAGTAAAATATATTCCGAGCTTGATAACAAAAAAAGTGAAAATGTTAAATTAAAAAACAAAGACGAGAAATATTCTGTCTTAACGTATTAGTATTAACCACAACGGAAATCATTTCCATACAAATAATGGAATAAGAATCAACGACTCCTCTATAAAAATTGAATACGATTACCCTTTGTTGACCTAAATCAAGTAAAAATTGAAATGACACCTTTTTGCGTTTCGAATTATAATGTTAGTCATTCGTTCGTTTCGTAATAATGATCTTAGTTGCGTTTATTTGAATCGAAGTGTCTAATAATTTTGGATTAGTGCATAAAAAAGTAAGTAATTAGATGGTAGAGGGCGGACTGTTGATAACTCATTTACAATACCTATGACCTAATTTTCAGTCATCTAGTCCAATGTATCACTAATTCTTTCTCAATAAAATATAGTTTTTTAAAAAATACATTGAAAATTTGGACACAATTTCTGAAAATTGAACTATGTGATGACTTTTTCACGTAATTTCAACCCTTGTCTAGAAAAACACTTCACAGGATTTGAATGAGGGTTCTTTGGAAAGTTTCCGATGTTACCTAATTATAAATGATGTCTCTCTCCACAAAATAGGCCTTTGCTTATAGCAATTTTTCTTAGTGCTTAGGGAGGTTAACCAATTCAAAGATAAAGATGCGAAGCACATTGTTTTTCTTCAAATCTGGTCGCTTTTTCACAATTTGACCCTTAAACTTATCAAAAGATAGTCGATAATCATAATCTGATAACTATCCTGAAAAACGATCGCCATTTTCTTTTTTTGTGCGATGAGATTTTGCCATTTTTCTGAGCAATTTCTTGACTAGTTTTCCATTTCAATAGTATAAAGTGGTGAATAGAAGTTTAATCAACAGTTAAAAATTCGACGCTTAAACCGCTTCAATACGGTCTAAGAAGTGTCAATTCATTTGTGTTTTTGATCCAAAGTGAGCAGAATCTAATGACTATCTTAAAAATCGGTCGCCATTACCTTTTTGGCCAATGAGATTTTACCTTTTCCTGAGCAATTACGTCCTTTGCAATCCACTGCCTTGACTGGTTTTCCATTTCAATAGTATAGTGGTGAATAGAAGTTTCATCTACAGTTGAAAATCGACGCTTAAACCGCTTCAATGCGATCTAAGAAGTGTCAATTCGATTGCACTTTCAGTTCAAAGTAAGTAGAATCTAATGACCATCCTAAAAAGCGGTCGCCATTACCTTTTTGTACGATGAGATTTTGCTTTTCTGAGCAATTTCGTCCTTTGCAATCCACTGCCTTGACTGGTTTTCCATTTCGATAGTATAGGGGTGAATAGAAGTTACATCTACAGTTATAAATCAACGCTCAAACCGCTTCAATATCGTCTAAGAAGTGTCAATTCGATTCAATAAGTTCTGAGAAATATTAATTCGGATGTGCTTTTAGTCCAGTGAAGAGGAAGTTACATTCTTCTGTGTCATTAGAAATAACAATATATTGTTTTTATGAAAAAGAAATAATTTCTCCTTATTATACATTTGGTTGATCTAAATTTTACTTCCTTCATTTTCAGAACACAGAAAATATGACTGAAGAGATAGATAGAATTGCTCAAATTTTCAATGGTAGTGTAATTTTTCTAACTGGTGCTACGGGATTAGTTGGGAAATCTCTCATAGAAAAATTATTAAGATTAACTGAAGTCAAGAAAATCTATATTCTAATAAGGAGCAAAAAAGGAAAGAGTCCTACTGAACGAATCAAGGATCTATTCAACAATCCCGTAAGTATCCAAGGTTAATGAGGAATGTTTCTTGGTATAATTATTTTTCTTTTTCATAATAGAACTCAAATTTTATTTTTTCAATTAACCTTCATTTTGTAGCCAAAGTTAAATACTTTCTAAGAAAATTTGACGGGTTTTCTCAAATTTGAAAACTCTTGACATGTTAGTTACTAAGATATCAAATTTCCGTTTATTTATCGGAACTAGTAGAACTCAAACATCATTAATTCTGATTTCATCAATTCCAACAATATTTGTTGGTGATAAATAATTATTTGAAAATTTCTTTGGAAATATTTGCATTAATAATGAGTGTAGGTATGAAAAAAAAACGCTCCACTATTCATGATTTAACTGCTTTTCACAATAATCTTCTGAATCCGGAATAAAATGTATTGTCTAAATATTTTTTCGTATTTTTAAGACCAATACCATTCAAAATATTATAGTGCGAGGGCTCGGCTGTGCATTTACTACATTTCCTATTCACTCATATTGAAAAATCTTTAATTCTTATATATTGTAGTGTAGTCTTCATTAAGGTTGACACGTTTTTTTCATTGATGTTGTTTAAGTTATATATACAGCCAGTATTCACAAGAGACCAACTCTGGAGTATACGGCGGCTGATCAACTAATTCGAGTCCTTTTTGAGCCTTTGCGATTGTTCCAGGGGCGGAAAAGTTGGAGAAAATTCAATTAACTACAACTCTTTTGGGTTGAGTTCTTCGCTGGGATGCATAGTTTTACCGAAAAATCAGAAAAACTGGATTTTAAAAATATTTGCGCTCGCTAGCGGCGAAAATATGTGTTATTTCGAAAAAAGTTTTTGACAAAAGTTGTCGGGAATTTTGAATACTATAGCTTTGCTATCCACCATTTTCCCCGGAAAAGCAAAGTTGTGCAGAAAATGCAAGAAATGAGTTTGAAAATTTTCTGCATACCCTCTAGCGGCTTAACTATGCAATGTACGATAAAATTTTCAATAGAAAAATTGGAGAAAATTTTCCACTCGTTTGGGTTCAATTTGTTGCTCGGACGCATAATTTTCTCGCAAAACAAGGAAATATGTGCAAAAACAGCGATTTTTGGTATATGTCAATATCTACGCCCCTCCCATCCCAATTTCGAGACTGTGGTAACTCGAATTTGGTTTCCGACGGCCAAAATACATCGGAATTGATTAGTCACGTTGCTGTGGTGAAAATTTTCCTGTCTTCACTTAAGAATTCTGTTGTCATAGCCTACAATTGTTCTTTTTAATGTTCATGGTCTCATCAAGTTGTTGTTTTTGGAACGCGACAAAAGGGCTTCAATCTAATGAATAACGTCGATGCAGCTATCATTTCATACTACCATGATCCTCGATGAATAATACCTAGACCACCATAACTAACCACGTCCACTTTATTCATTGGCTGTCTATAAATATTGCATGTGGATAAACTTCAAAACCTTTAAAGTCTTCACACCATTTCTATACTATTCGTAGCTATTATGACCTTTTGTTAATTTCGTCTGGTTGATACTTTGATTTCAAAATCTCTGTAAAGTTGCGATATTCTACATGAGTTCAGTAAAAAGGACACGTACCTACTATTTGAATAGTCCCCGTATTCCAACTGCGACTGGAATTATTTTGAACTGGAGTTATTTTAGTGTGAAAAAGTTATTACATAAAACATGTTTTTTATCGTTTAATAGATCTAAATTTTCAATTCATTCAAATTAAGAAACGAATTAACAAAAAATTCGCTGAATGTTATAATTTTCTGCTCGATTCAATAAGGAACCGTTACTTTCAATTTCAGTTATTCCATAAATTATTGAATAAAAAACCAGAAGCAATTGAGAAATGTATACCGATCAGAGGAGATGTTTCACTACCGATGCTAGGGATTAGTGAAGTTGATAGACAAAAGATAATTGAAGAAGCCGATTTTATCATTCACAGCGCTGCTACAGTCAGATTTGACGACAGCTTAAAATATGCCGTGACTGTCAATACAAGAGGAACGAAGTTCGTGCTAGAACTAGCTGAAGAATGTAAAAAATTAAAGGTGATAAAAATAACATTTTTTGTGAAATAATTAGAGATGTTCTGATTATCGTATGGAAGAAATTGTTTTTAATTGTTTTTTTCCTCGTAGTTGTTTGTTCATGTTTCCACTGCATACGCGTTTCCAAATAACACTGATGGAATCACATACGAGAAAGAATATCCTCCACCAGCTGATCCGCATGAAGTATTAAGCAGTATTAATTGGTTGAATGATGATATTCTAAATGAAGATTTAACCAAAAGGTGAATAGTATAAAATTAATAATATCAAGCGGTCTATCATACGTTATTTCCATTCTTAAAATATTTTTGATACGAGCTGATAATCAAATATAGTCATTGAGAGAAATGACTTTAGATTTAGTTCCTTCAATATTCACAGTCAGTGAATAACAATGAATATTCATAATTTCGTAATCTAACGATATTTATTACAGATTTCATCGTCCGAATTTAACATAAAACTCCCTCAAAATAATGTAATTGTTTATTAGGAATATTATTAGTATATATATGATATATATGAAAATGTGAGGAATAATAAATTATCGGAGAAAATAAGAGCAGATAGGGAATGAAGGAATATGTGAAGAATTATCACGAGTTTCAAGTAAACAAAGCTAAGGCAGGGCATAAAGAAAGATAACACGACACGATAGACACGATAAGTTAATTTGTCGAAAAAAACAGTGACATATCACTCAATAAGTCATGTGATTAACTAAAAAAAATTTTTTTTGCCAAATATCGACTTTATCCATCAACCTTCAAGAATTTGTCTTTTATCTCAAAATAGGCTTCAGTTTTAGCAATTGCTTCTTCTTCTTCTTATTTGTTCAATTTATCTATCGTTGCCATCGACTTGTGAATCGGTGCATTGACTTGGTGAAAAAGTGGACGTATTAGGCCGTTTATCCTTGATTTTTGCACTCAAACAATCTACAAACTCTATGTGGTATTCACCATTGATTGCCTCTCCCTTTTGGAAATAGTATATGAACAATATTCCAAGCGCATCCCAAAATACTAAAGTCATAACTTTCCGTGTTAATTGTTGGGCCTTTTGATGCTTCAGACGTGATTCACTGACTGAAATCCATTCAGATGCTGATCGTTTTGATTCTGAAGTCAACTGAAAGATCCATGTTTCATCCATTATCACATTTTAATTTAAAAAAAAAAACAAATGGCTCTTTTCAATGGAGCAGAGTCAGGGCAACACATCAAAAAGCAATCCAATTTTGAATCTAAAATAACAAAAGTAGCTACTTAAATGACTGTCACTTTTTACTCTCTCTTCGAAAAGCCATGAAATGTTGCACACAGAAGTTGATACTTCATAAGTATCCAATGGATTTGACAATGTCAGCGCCATCTGTGTGAGCTAAGAAAATTTGCACACATGATATCAGTGAGTCACAAGAAAGCACAAACATTTGTGGAGAAGTTTTCAACAATCTCATATCAACGTACGGTTTAATAGAATGAATAAAAACAGACCAAGAAACGGAAAATATAAGAATGAAGTCATTAGAATGTTGTAGAACTATCAAAACTAAAACATAATTTTTCTACTGCTTATTATCACAAATCAATAGGGAGCTGTGGAAAATTTCACTGGCGACACCCAAAACATATCATGGTAGAAAACTTAACAAGAACGTCATAATTTTGAAATGAGTTTTAACGAATTAAATATAGTATAGGTAGTATAGATAGATAGATAGTATTGAGTATAGACTACGCCCATGATCGGTAAAAGAGTTTTTCAGGTAATTAGGAAAAATATGAGTAAAAAAGAATCCTCATACCAGTTAATTGTAAGATGGATTCAGTTCTATTGAAAAAAGAGTTAAGAACTAAGTTTGATGTTCTATACCGAGAAACAAAAATAATATGTATAAGCTTCAAAATTTTGTCCCGAAATAATGAAAAAAGGCAAATCGATTGTATGTTTTAAAAAATTCTAGCGTTTATAAAGTGCAGAAAACAATTCAGTGAATAAACAAGACAGTGTTAGTAACGAAAAATTATTTAGGATAATTTTTCTCCTCCAACAAGGGGCTGGCTGATTATTGAACCAGAGAGACGTAAAAAAATTAATAAGTAACATACACACAGTTCAGTTTTATGGAAAAGGTGTTCATATTTTCATAGACCATATTCAGCATACTGTATCTGAATACCTGGACACGGTAAGACTTTTCATTTTGGAGTATCAATCTACCTGCATACGTGTAAATACGAGCTAAATAAACAGTGTGCAAAATGGAAAACAAGATTTTTTCTCTGTATAAGTTGTCGTATGTGAAAAAACCTTATATATCACGTGAATTGTACTACCTCGGGCCTGTTTCACGAAGTAACAGGTTACATATTCACTGCAGTTACTTTTTTACACTTGTAACTACGATTCTACAAGTACAGGCGCTTCAGGAATGTTTTTAACAAGGGCAAAATAATGTCACAACTGTAACTTATTTTTCACAGAGTTACAGTTGTAACTTCTAAAGTTACAAGTGTGAAAAAAAGATACAAGTGTAAATTAATTGTTGACGCTCAATATACAAAGGTCTCCACTCCTCAGATTTTGTGAATAGAGCTTCCACACCATCATAAATAAGAACAAAGGTTGAACAATATTTAAAATGTCGTTTAGAAAACAAGGAAAGTTGACTTTTTTGAAGGAAATTTACGATTCCAAACACATTTTATTCGAGGCTTTCTCAGATAAATTAACGAAAGAAGATAAAGTGCGAGAATGGAAACAACAACATTACCAATGTCATTCGGCCAATCAACAACTTCAGGGAATTTATTATCGTTAACAGCTTGTACAACTTGGCGCAACAACCTGCAAAGACTCGCTTTTGATATGCCATGCATATCAGTAATCCCGTGGTACTGAAAGTCATTCCCCAACCAGTGAAGAACTGTACAAAGGACAAATCTTTCAGGCAGTGCCTCACTTCTTGTGATTGAACGTTGCAGTCTGTGGCCAATATCTCCAAGGAGTGATTCCATTTTGATAGAAGTCATTAGAAATCTCTAATTAAATTCATATCTACTAACGAAATCCACATTTGTTCTTACTCTGAATGTTCTACGTCTTCTTCTCCAGGATATTTGACGCTTCCATATAATTTAACAAATTCCTCATCAGAAGATTCCCACATTTTGAACAAAAGAATCAGTAATGCAAAAAAGGGAGAGAAATTGAAATAATTATGAGAATTATCAAAACTTCTTGGCATAGGTTAAAAAAAGTAACAATGTTACAAGTGTAAATATGTAACTTTTGAAAACTACAATTTTCACTATAGTGAATATGTGAAAATCGACTGGTGAATCTATGAAATTGTACTAGTAACTACAAGACTTGTAGCTTTGTGTTTGTGAAACGCCTGTAACTCAAAATGATACAAGTGTAAGGTAAAATTGTAAATCTACACCAGTGAATATGTAACTTGTGACTTTCGTGATTTCAAGATTCTTATTTCAGTAGTAGGATGTAAAAAATTGATATCTCGAGTGATCTAGAGACAAGTCAATGACTAAACGAGTACTCATTTATATACTTGTGTTTCAATAAAAAAGTTAATATTTTTCCTGTTTTTCAGGCTTTTGGGAAATATTCCAAATACTTATACATTCTCAAAAGGACTCTCAGAAGCTTTAGTTTATGAAAAAGTTGGGAAAATTCCTCTCATAATTTGCAGACCAGCTATAAGTAAGTGGGTATATACAAAATGAAATCTCATTTCAGAAAAAAAGGGTTAAACCAATCCATTACTGATCTTCATGCCTGTTGATTAACAAGCATTTTGATATTTTGAATACAAACATCTTGACAATATACTATAAACCGCTGATCACAATTTATAGCGTGAAAAATCATAAGAAAATTGAGAAAAGATATTTTTTTAACATTAACCATATCATCCTCTGTTATAATTTTTGTTGGTTGGGTGTATGATGCTGGATGTTCTCTTTGATTACCGATTGTGAGTTCTCACTACAAACTGAGATATCAATTGAGTAAATCTATTTGCAATTATACTTTTGATATCACTTTTTATTCTGCCTTTGGGGTAGACTATAGGACTGGCCCAACTTATCAATTAACCAACTTTACTAGACTTTTAGACCTATTTTTTAACAAAAGATCCTGATCTGTACAACGTGGCCGAGCGTGCACCTCTGGGTGCATCAGATCACAAACATATAAACCCCTTCAAACTAAATTTGTGTGAATGAACAACTTTTTGTATGTAGAAAGCAAGCACAAGGGGATAAAACTTAATTACACTAGGCTAGATGGAAATACCTGTGGTTATTGATCTTGAACTGTTATAGGTTATTGTGTTTGGGAAAGACGTGCCTTGGTAACTGATTTCATAAGTTCACACTTCTCCAAAGGAAAAAGTCTCTATAAATTGCCTGGTTATCTGGTATTCATGAGTTGAATCATCCTCTCGAGTAGGTCTTCCAACAACTGCTCTAGAATTATGCTGGAAAACTTCTTAAATAAAATGCCTTTGTAGTATTGGTGAAAAAGAGTCAGGTCAGCGACCTTTTTCCTATGATTTAATCTAACCAAGATCAATTCTTGATTGCCGATAAGTCGAAACGCTCTGTATTGAGTCGAACATCCTCATGGTATGCTGGTAGTCGAGATCTAAATATAAGAACAATATTCAAAGACCTAGCTGCATCCAGAATGTTTATTGTCGTTGATTTGACCAACGACACCAGTTTTGGCTAAACTCTAGATTGAGCTTGCAGATTGGTCGAATAGATTGTTGCTGTACTGGATAAAGAGAGTAGGTTAGGATGAATACCTGAAGAACACCAAAGTGTGAATACTTCATCACCTGAAGTACCTTGGCTTATCAGCTGTGAATTTACGAAGTTTATTCAACTTATCTTCGGTTATATAAACGTCCACGGTTGGATACATAACCTAAATGGTTTAATAAATATTCAACATATTCATTTAAGAATTATTCACTAATAGTTTTACGTTTCTGCAATTGGTTATTTTTTCCTCTTATTCTTTGATATTTTCCTTTGAAAGTTCGCTGACAAAAATCATACATTATATTGAAAAATGAGAATTCTCTGTAATTTTCCATTGATACATACGTAAAGATTGGAAGTTTATCCAAAGAAGTTGGTTCAACTCCAAAAAACGTAATATTTTTGAATCTATTTCAAAACACAAAAAAATTCATTTATGATGTAATATTAGTTTCTTCAAATGTTAACTGTTTAGTTATTTTTCAAGATTTTTTATGTTTAATTAATTTTCTTCATGTGTTCCCCCAGAAGTACCTACCTGAATTAAAGTTCTTTTCAAATAGTTGACCTTATTGGATTATATGAATCGGATCGGTTGGTCTATGACTAAATGAACGAAAATTGCATGACACAATATAATCAGTTAGACTGTTTTACTGTAATATAATTTAAAAGAAAAAGAATTCACTTGTTCCGGTGTGAAAACACGTTATCTTACATAATCGTAATTATCTCTGAATAAATGTTTGATTGTCTCCTCATTTTCAATACTAATTATTTTAAAAGAATGTAAGCGAAATTTATAGTTAACTTGACATACTTAATGTTTTTTATGTTTAAAGCTCTTCTAATAGAAACCGAAGGTTATGTTTACATGTGGAACATTATTACATGCCAATTGTAAGTGTCTATTGTGAGAAAATCGCGATCATAAAGCATGACCTGACGCATTTCCTTTTCTTTATTCACAATGTTGAAAAGTAGATTGAAATTAATGCATAGCAATTAGTGAATATCAACAAAAATCTTAATTTATAACAGTATCAATAATTTCATTTAAATTTCCTTAATTTCTTGGACCCCTTATATATGTTTATTCTTCCAAATGTTCTTGATTTTAGGTCTCTTCTGTTCAAAGATTGAATAATTTTTTAAAATAAATATAAAATTGACATTTTCTTGTTGGTTTCGCAGTAGACAAATGATTATTTGGCATCTTGGTAATAAATCAATCATCTTTTTCTGTCTAATAAAACGATGCACATGGGCTTTTTGAGCTATCAAAATTTGCTTATGATTAACTTCCGTCGAGGAAACAAGTTTCAGGGGTGTCATGAGTTTTATTCTCCTTGACTATCCGGGGAAATCATCATGGTCTACATTTTAAAACTGAAGCGCTTTTCGCATAGTTCATTAAGAATTTTGGGTATCCAAAGTAAGCAATTTCAATGTCGTAAACCAATTCATCAGAAATCTGCATCGTTCACTCTTTTCTTGACTGAATTTCTCATAAAATTTTGTCTCTAAACTTTCCAGATGATTTTTCACTTGATTCAACACGCGGTGGAATTTTAAATTGAGGTTCACATCAGAAAGAAGCGTTTCAAATAACACGTTATTCCTTCTGCTTGTCTCATAGAAACTGCCATTGCAGTACTAATAGAGACAAAAATCAAACTTACATTGTGGATATACCTTCTATCTTGTTATTTCTTATTTTCCATGTATATTTGACAAATCCGACATAACTGATCGAATTGCAAGTGGATGGAGTTAATTATCAAGTGAAATTTTCATTACGGATGTTTGCGAAATATCAAGTTCCTTGGATATTTGTTTAGTACTCAAGTGTGGATCGTCTTCTAACAGGACAAAAACATCTGAATATTTGTTTACAGTTCGTCCTGTTTTGAATAAATATTCCACTTAACCAGCTTCGTCAAACTTTTTTACTAATTTACTAACATTAAACTTTGTTATAGGATTTCGGTTAGGATATAAATTATTAACGTTTTTTATTAACTTCGATACATAAAACTCACTCTGTATAATATTGGTATCGATAATTATACACGATATAAACAGAAAAAACAAGTCATTTTAGAAAGTACCACCCAATTGTAAATTTATTTTCAGTTATACCTGCATTCAAAGATCCTGTACCTGGTTGGACTAATAACCTGCAGGGGCCATCTGGTTTGTTCGTAGGGGCAGGAAAAGGAGTTATCAGAACCGTTTATATGGATACTTCTTGTTACGCTAATTTCTCTCCAATCGATTGTACTGTCAGTGCCATTATGGTGTTTTCTTGGTATCATCTAACAACAAAGTGAGTTTTAGTTTTATCTTAATAACTAAGTTCATTGAAAATTGATACATTTAAATGTTTTTTTTTCAACTTTAGCCATCCACGTGATGAAATACTAGATTTTTTTGACTTCAGACTCTGAAGTTTCATTTGTTGCTTGGCTTCTTATCTATTATTGATTGTATTCATGCTTGT
Source organism: Diorhabda carinulata (assembly GCF_026250575.1). Lineage (NCBI taxonomy): Eukaryota > Metazoa > Arthropoda > Insecta > Coleoptera > Chrysomelidae > Diorhabda > Diorhabda carinulata. Next base: position 16,856,194 of record NC_079461.1, read on the forward strand.
TTGCACGAATATGTCGATTGGAAGATAGTCAGTACTCCAAATGTCAACTTCTTCACCTCACTTAAGCATCCCTGAAGACTCGCGGTATTTCTTTCAGAGGTGTCGACTTATGAAGCGTTACGTACATACGTTTCTGGACCTCCAAGTGTTCTAACTTGTTTTTCCCTGCTACAAATGTTCTACTCTATGAAGATTTACTTTTTAAATCGATCAATTGGAATTCTAGTGATCCAGTTCAAATTCTAATTATCTCAAATGTATCAGCAAATTCTTGTTTCTTCACATTTTTGCTGAAGTAATTTGTGCTAACAGTTGCACTGGATATTGCTTCAAAAATTGGAAATGAATCAATTTAATCTTCTGAATATCTTCTGCAAAAAGAATCAAATTTCCTTGCTATAGATTTATGATGTGATATTCACTTTCTGGTTGATTAATGCATTTTCCATTTAAGAATATGTCTATTCCAATCAAGCACAAAGCAAAGCGTTCCAACACCTTAGCTTTGGAGAGCCAATATACTTAATTATTGAAAAGGAGGGTGGAATTTAGATCATCAAATTCATAAAATGAATCATTGTTGCCCCTTAATTTTTTTCTGTCATTTCTGACTACATCAAGTTCTTCTTTTGGACTATGGGAAGACATATGTCTGACAAAGACATGTAACATTCAGGATGTAGTGAGATGGAGGAGAAATAATCTGCGAAGGGAATGGAAAAACCATGTGGATAGAATGTCACATGACAGATTGCAAAGGAAGAAAAACCAAATACATCTCGACTACCAGGAAGACTACCTTCAAGATGGTATGAAAGCTAGTCTTCATCAACTATTGATGCAAACACAGGATTAAATCCTAACGTAAGATGAAGAAGAAGAAGACTCATAGATAGCAAGTGATAAGGCAAAAGAAAGTTGATTTGATTTTTTCAAGTTTTCTGGTTTGTTTTTAAAATCACAAAATAGATTTTTGAATCTAAATTCGATTAATTACTACAGAATAAGTATAGGCTTGTTGAGAATTTGAAAATGCTCTGATATAGAAGGTGACTAAGGGAAGGCCTACATTTAATGTGAGGTTTTCAGCTCACAACTCTTACATTTCTTATAAGAGCCGCTTTAACTATCTTGAAATACATATCAATTTCCTAGTTTGAATATTAAAATTTGTTTTTAAAGTTTGAACTTTAGAGTATTTTTTCATCACAGGATGATTTAATTACTTTTTAATTAGGATTTTATAATTTATTTAACGTTTAAATATTTCTAGCAATCCAAATTACATATACAACCTTTGTATACCGCAAAAGGATCTACAAATTAGTTGGGAGGAGATATTTGCAACAGCCAAAGACGTTATACATAATGACTGTCCATTCAATCTCATGTTATGGTATCCAGAAGGGACTATAACGAAAAGTAGACTTTATAATAAAATTAACACTATCCTATTTCAACTATTACCAGCTCTAATTCTAGATTTAATCCTTCTGATTGCAGGACAAAAACCTCAGTAAGTATTTTTCGATATTGCGACATACGAAAAGGATTTTTACAAAATTTATCAATGAAAAATGGATTTTTCAATTGAATTCCATAATTATACTTCAAAATTTTAGTTTGAATCGTATAAAAATATTAATTGTTATTGTATACTGTTTCGCAAAACTGAATTATCCTCTTGTTTTCCAGAAATATTTACCCCTTTTCGAGCTTCAGGGAATCGGGCTTCCAATTTTCATTACCTTTTCATCCCTTTTCCATTCTTTCAGGTCCTTTGCTACTTCAATCATGTATTGTATTATTTTCTCTTGACTTGCTCTTTCCTGACCTATTTGTTGTAGTCATCAAGTTTTTCTGGGTTTCCATTTCGTTTTTTTCTTTTATCTGCTTGCTCCTTTCACTCTTCTTATTAAGCTTCAGTTTAAACATCTTTTAACTATCAGTTCCTTTTTAAGCTTCTCTAAAATCACCTCATTTCCTATCCATCCTTATATTTGTTGTTACTATTCTGTATCTTTTCTATTTGTTCCCGTTTTCCCAGATTCCCAGATGTTCGAAATCAGTCACTCTATCTATTCTTTGTTCTTTTATTATTGAATTTTTTCCATGCTCTCATTTTTGATTTACTTTATCTTTATCCATATCTACTTTTTCTTTAATTTTCTTTATTGTATCTGCTACGATTTCTATATCGTCTACATATACTAAAAATAATTGAATTGAAATATAATTTTAACAGTAGATGAATATGATTATAAAAGATCTTTTATCGCCCATTGAAGGCTAGATATCTTCGGTATCTGATTATTTATTATCAGAAATGTTCTATTTAGAATTACCATCTCTTAAAATGATTATATTTTCATCGCTCACTTCTTGATGGTTCTGTAATTTGGTAGGAAAGCAAAAAATCAAGCATTATTCATATTTTTAGATGCTTCATATGATTTTGAACTGACATAGATCAGATCAATTGGATTAATATTTGTGTGAAATGGATGTAATCTCGAAATTTCATATCTATAATTTACCATATCTCACAGTTTCGGCTTTGGAATTCCTGTCTGTAACCTTTTATTCGGCAATTCCTTCGTTAATTTCGATGTTGGAACCTTGTCAATTTATTTATTGTGATATTTCACACATTTCAGAGGATGATTGGGTATTAATTCGTTCTTCAACCAAAGTGATAGTCGCTGTTTTAGTACCAGATTTGGAAATTGAAGCTCACCAGCAGCAAGTTTGATTTTCACATGATTTCGTTTTATTATAACTTCTTCGAATCATCACTCTTCATCTCAATTTTCACTTCCACGTTTGATATATGATGAATGAATTTATGTTTCATCCACATTCACCAAAGGACGATGTTTTTGTTATCTATTAACTGTTCTTAAGTAGACTTTACAAAGTTTTTGGATTTAATGTCTTTGATTTTTCGTTGTTGTATAGATCAGAAAAGTGATCGACGACTTACAGTCATAAAGATAGCAGCTCAGAGCAATTAATCTAGGGATTTGCCTTTGAGGGTTTGTATAGAGGAATGGAAATTAAGAGAAGCTGGCATTTTTGGAAGGGTGGCAGTGAATAAACCCCTTTCAAGACGTCAAAATAAAACTAAGAGAATAAGGTGGGCTGGAGAAAATAAAAATTGGACGTAAGAAGAGTGGGAGAGAGTTTTATGGAGTGATAAGTCAAAGTTTGAGGTTTTTTGGTCCAAGCTTTTGTGCTTGTTACGAAATTTTTGGATGTAATGTATTTCTATTACGTCATTAATTTTTTGTTGTTGTATTGATCAGAAAAGTGATCGGCGACTCACAGTCACAGAGATAACAGATCAGTTTAATGAATTTAGAAAGAGAGTATCATTTTCTAACGTACAATCTAAATTTATGATAAAATGGAAAAGAAATTAGAGTATTTTCTTTAGCATCTTATCTCAATATATCAATTGTAGATATTTCAAAACATATGTAGCTCTTCAATTTGAAAGAATTCAGTATCAAAATATGAATACGAATGTTTCTGAAGAAGAATCCCTGTTGAGATTCCACCTTTTTTCTCTATAATTTTTCGTATTTTTAGATTTTGGTCGATCCAAAACAGGATATTGAATGGAATGAAAATGTATGAATTTTATACGATAAGAAAATGGGACTTTGAAACGACACAAATAGAAAAAATTAGGGAAGTATTAAACACAACCGAAAAAGATCACTATCAACTTGAAGACAAAGAAAAAGATGTGAGAAAGTACTTGAAGCACTGCATATTATATTTGAGGAGGCATTACTTTAAAGAAACTGATGATATGTTACCAGCTGCCAGACGAAATATGAAAATGTGAGTAAAAATCTGTTGTACTTCATTTATTTATCACATATATTTTTTCTTTATGTTTTTCTATCTTCTGATTGATCTTCCATTCTTTCTTTCTCCATTATTTCTTTTATATTTTCAATCGATATTTTTCTTTGTCTACCTCCATAATTTTTCACGGGTGTTTTATTTTCAATATTCTAAATATCTGAAATATTTATCCAATTCTGCTTCATATATCTTATCTCTTATTAGTTTTATCTTTAGTATTGTGTAATGTTCCTTATCTGATTTTATTTTCCTGTAGAATCTCATATCCTTCGAATTCATACGGGCTCAAATTTGTAGGTTATAACCTAAAAGAAATATCAGATCCAACCATTTAAATAAAATGAGATTCTTGTACTTTTTGCAGTTAATTTCATTGTTACTAAATACTTGAACAGCTATTTCTTGGAGAAAATTTAATGCTCTGAGAGCTTTTATCGATAAAATTCACCGTTTAAAAGTTATTAAACAATGAAGTTGTATTCATAGTTGAATTCATAATTTTCGTAATTTTTATTTACTATCGCTTTTTGTTTGTAATAAAATTATAGAGTAACTCCAGTAGGCCGTAGATTCACGTATTTCTACATGAATTTAAGTGTTTACATATTTTTCTATTTCAAAATTGGTTATTATGAGGCATTTAAAAAAAACGTATCGCAATAACGTTATAAATTCATTCGTTTTGTAATCTAACGACATCTGTGAGCAGCATGAGAAAACTTGATGTCATTTTAGTCTGTGATAATCATTTATTTACTAGATATACAGCTGAAAAATCTATTAGATATTTGTTTATTTATAGTGTCTTTTTGGTTTAAGGTGCTTCGTGCAGCATTATTTCCAAATTTAGATTAACAATTTTCAAAAGCTATTTATTAATACAAAACAAGTGATGAAAGAAGCTGTTTCATTGATTGATTGATTGATTTTAATGAGTCCATATATTAAAATAAACAGGTTATTCTTAAGAAAACGTTGTAACTGAAAATTCGAAACTGATATGAAGAAATACCATTAAAAACTGGACAATATCGTCTGTTCAAGGGATTGGTTTGATTACCAAAGATAAAAATCTGGTTATATCATAGCCTTATAAGGGCAGTTTTTTCATTTTTCTACGTCTTATAGTTTCCAATTTACAAATTTAACCTGTCCACCCTTAACATATGATAAAATGATGTATCTAAATGAGCTTTGATTTGATTCATACTAATTAGTAAACTTTTGTATTTGTTTCAGAATGTATTGCTTGGACAAATTGGTGAAGTTTATATTCATTGGACTAGCTTTTTACTACATTTTCTATAAAACAATATTTCAACGTATCTAGAATAATTGTAGGTATAAAGTGGGTTGTATTTCGTATAACAAATTAAGTTTATATAGAAATTAATTCTCTAATTTATTGATAAACTCATCAAAAATTATTTTCTATTATTTCTACCAACTCAATTATATCGACAGATAAAATATCACTGAATAAATCGTGTGACTAACTAAGAAGAAAATGTTTTTTTTTTTACAAAAATCGATGTTATTCCAAGGTTTCATTAACTTTCGATACCCTGTTTGTAGCATTTGTCTTTTGCTTCAAAATAGGTTTCAGTTTCAGCAATTGCTTCTTCATTTAAGCGTTTCTTTGAGATCAACGAATAGCCAGTAGTGATTAGGAGACAAATCTGGATTATAAGGTGGACGAGGAAGCGACTAGAAATGTAATTCGTTCAATTCAATAATCGTTACCTTGTTAATGTTGAATTGTTAATAAATGAATTGTCGACACATGAGGCCTCGATTTTCGAATTAAAACTATCCAACAACTCTATGTGGTATTCGCTATTGATTGGAAATAGTTTATGAACGATATTCCATGCACATCCCAAACTACTGAAGCCATAACTTTTCCGGCTGACTTTGGATGCATGGGACGTGATTCACCAGCTGCAGTACACTCAGATGATGATCTTTTTGATTCAGGAGTGTAGTGATGGATCCCTGTTTTATCAATTGTCATATATCGATGTAAAAAATCTGATTTATAACATGTAAACATGGCCAAATACTGTGAGTAAACGCGGCATCCATTTTCAAAAAAGTTTTCTCATAGATAAATATTCATGCAAATTAAATAAACTGCCTTCTAATTTCTTTACGGCCTCAACTATCACTCGCAATTTCAATTTACGAATGGATATAACCAATTCGTGGACTTTTTTGATGTTTTCTGGAGTAACCACCTTAATTGGACGACCAGAACGTTCATCATCATCGGTGTTTGTACGAGACCACGTTTAAATTCAGCAAACCAATAATATATGGTTTGAACACTTTGAAAGCTATTGCTGAGCTTGTATAGAATGCTTTTTTCGATAAGAAACAGTTGATAAATTAACACATGACATTGTTTTGAAAATAACAAAAATGGCTGTCAATTTGTTCACGAAACTTCACACATAGTTTTTTGAAAGTTGATACTCCATAAAAGTCAAATTAATTTGACAATGGCGGCGCCATCTATGTGTCAGTCACATGACTTAATGAGTGATGTAATATATAGAATTTGGAAAACTTTTTTCGAAATATTGTACTTTTAATACTTAAGAAGTGAAAAAAATCTTTTTCGAGTAATATTCTAATATTTCTTATTAAGAAAAGTACGGAAAATAAAAAAAGTCAGTCGATCCTCAATTTAACATCGTATATTTTTGGAATTTTTTTGTTTGATGATTTTATGACTATAAGATGAAATTTTATCACTCTTTATGTAATATTTGAATATATAACGATCGTTGTTGAAAATTTTTTGTTTATCTAATGTGACTAAACGATGTTCTATCAGGTGTGAAATAAAAAGTGAGTTAATACAAGATACTTGGTGCTTTATTTTACAAACAATACAGGTTGATTAATTGGTGTAATAAAGTTTAATATGTCCTTTATCCTTTGAGATATCAAAATAAAAATATATATAAATAAAATAAATAAATGAAAAATACGAGCGATTATACCCGTTATTAGTCCTCATATTTTTGAAATATTAACAGTCTTATAGGGGGTTTCAGAATGCGTTAGGTACTATTTCAGAGTTTTTTAATAAATCACACTAGATTTTATTACAGAGATTTGACATGTTAATATTCGTTGATTTTCACTAATACAGGATGAATCAAAATACTAATTATTCTCTCAGTTTTTTCAAATAAATCATCCTGTAATTTATGTGAGTATTGGAAAGTACTACCAAGTACCAAATTATCTAATCATTCAGCAATTAATTGTGAGTTGGTATTTCTATAGAAACATTCCGAGATTCATTCCGTGTTCTCTCCATCAGATCAACCCTTGTTGTTAGTGGTATTTTATACATTTTATTCTCAAGGTGACTTCATAAAAATAAGTTCATTTTATTGAAATCTTGTAACTCTGATAGCCTTTGTACTGGACTATTCCTTCCGATCTATAATCCAATAAATAAATAGTTCATTCAGGTCACCATTAATCAAATTATTTTATGGTGCGCCATCATACAAAAGCACACACATTTTTGTTGAATGTAGCTTTATTTCCAAATAGATCAGAGTCCAAAAATTCCTGTTGAAAGTAAGACGCATTTTATTCTTGATAAGAATGCTCAGATCTTGTTTGCTGAAAATAATCCTTACAATTTGTTGTGTGTGGATTTTTAGTGATATCCGGCAAAACATTAATTTCATTTTCTCAGGTCACGGAAGTTTTTAATCGTCCATATTCTTCATAATCAAGTGAACCCGTGCAATTCAGCTGCTCCATCAATTTCTCCAGGTTTGTTTCTGTAGGTTGCCGCCTTTCAGGACTTTAATTATTTCTGATAATAAGTGGTTAGGAGATGGTTCAATCGAGTGTTTGGCAAAACAATTAACTGAAAAGGGAGAACCGGATCTATATTTGGAGCATTCAAACCCTAGTAGCCTTAGTTTAAGTGTTTATAACGTGCCCTAGCCTCAATAAGCTCATTGTAAGTAGAAGAATTGTAGTGTATACAAATTAAACACAAGTTACTTCTCATGAATATATAGGGTATAAATTTTTATACTAAAAGATAATTATTCCTAACAACTGATCAAATAATCAAATCTGCTTCTGGATACTTATAAAACGTATTCAAAATTTGAATTTTCGTGTGCTTAAGAAAAATTATTTTGTATATTTTCAAGCAAGACAAATTTGTTAGTACAATATATCACATAAAAAAGCATGGGTTATCGTCAGTTACATTTTACGCATACAAAACAGTTATGAATATCAAGTGATTCGATTTTCGTAGTAGAAATCCGTTTCTCCAACTGCTTTTCTCGAGCATGAGTACCAGGACCACATTGTGGTGAAGGAAGTAGACAAACTGGACTCCCTTGGCATTCAAAACGAGGGCACTCATCTTGTAGGCCATTCCTTCTCTCACATTGACAACCTGGAAATAAAAGAAAAATACTCATAAAAATGGAAGAAAAAGGTCACTGCTTTTCTTCTTCTAGTTCATGTAATCGTTGATAGTTCATAGTATGTGTTAAGATTTTTTTATTATCAATCTATGAATCTATAATTTGAATAAAAACTAATAATCTAGTGAACAAATTGACACCTCGTGTGTTTTTTGTATACATTTTCTGCATTATTGATTTTAGAAACAAATTTCACAACTAATAGACGTTTCACACACCCAATTTTCAAATTATCAATAAAATCGAAAGTGTATATAACATTTAAATTGCACTCAGTCAACTACAGATTGTCTATTATCAGGATTGTTAACCAGAAGTTCAATAATTCGTTTTCTACATCTAAAAGAGCTCCAAGATCGCTGAACATGCACCGGGTACTTTGGAGTAGGCCATCAGAGTCTCCACAAATAATATCCACACCACCAAATGATTATATTTACAAATATGTATGTGGTTTCTTCACAATCAGCAACTTACTCATCATACGAAATGATTTTTAAGGAAATCGAACCGCATCATGTTTTCTAAGGAATGTTTGAGTTTTATTTAGAAAGTAGATGTACCAATCATATTATAGCATCATTTTCGTATTAAATTTCATCATGTAGTTTCCACTCTATCGTAAAAAATGTCCATATTATTTTTTCTTTAATGCAGAAGGAATTTTTTTCCTAAGCAAACCTTAATTGGCTATGGCTATGGAATATGCTTTCAGAGTCTAAGCTGTTTCACCATCAAGCTAGGTACCATTCTGTTTGGGTGGAGTTTTAACCAATTTTTAAAACTCATGGATAAGTTTTTTATTCCGGCTTTAACCGTTGGCACATGGAGGTCACGATTTATGATGAAGTTTGGCATAAACCATGAAGTATTTACGATTGGAATCGTTTCAGAATTTTAATATTGAAGTTGGCTGCTGATCCCCACAACGGGACTGACCATGAAGATGGCTTTGTAGATCAGTACTTGTTGTTTTTCAAAGATAATTGGGATCTCCTACCTATTAGCCAGTAGAAATCCCTTAGTTTTAAACCCAACTGTGAATATGTTTCCTTCAGGTTAATAGCTTGTCCAGGTGCATGCCAAGATATTTACCTCTGCGGTTGGTGGAGGTTATATGGACTGATGTCGATGCGTTTCCATTAATGCGTAATTTTTCTGTTTTGTTGAGATTGATCTGTGATAAATTTTATGCAATTGTGGGATCTCTAGTATGGCGGAGTCATCTGTAAATATAGCTAACAATACATCATTGTCAGTTGGTGAATCTACCGTGCAGACAAGGTGAAGCGGCGGTTCCAAGACACTACCTTGAGGAACTACGGCGTTTATTTTGGAAAGCAATCATGACAAATCTTGTCTAAGTTTAACTCAGTTATCGTTAATTATCTTTAGTTTGACTACCATTTTTTAGACATGATCTGTTTTTTGTATTGTTAACTAGGGTCCATTCTTCGTTTTGGTTTTGCAAGGTGAGCAGTGAGGGGAATTGAGGGATATATTGAGGTTGTTGGTTGTATATGGAAGGGACGTTATAAGGAATTGAATCTTGATATTGCTGAATCTGTTCATTTGAATTTAGAAACTGAGGTAGATACGACACTGGTTGTTGTGTATATATTCCTGCTGTTGTCGATTGACTTTTTAGCAGCAAATGACTGTTTTCATTCCTTGGAAGTGGAATGAATACTATCCCTATCCAATTGATCGATAATATGTTGATAGAACCATGGTATTCCAACACTAATCCTTAAAGGATTAAAGATTGTAATGATTCTTCAATATATTGGGATTGTCTCTAACAAATATTTGTTTCTTGGCTCACCTACATGATGAACTTTTCCAAAATAATTATTGAATTCATTCTAAATTAAATAGTTATGATATTAATCAAAATACAATATAAAATGACGTACCTACCTACATACAGAATACTACTTCGTAATTCTCTGGATTTCGAGGTATTAACCACAATATATTGACTACTAGTTTCTTCATTATTTGTATCATCTGGTGGACATCGCGGTATCTCACAACATATGGTAAAACCATTATCTGGATCCTCGGAACGGTCTGGTGGAATCTGTGAACGCCTGGTCGAAGTTGGTTGTGCAGATACTGGTCTGGACTGCTTATAAGCTTGCGAAGGAGATTTTTGCACGCAACATACTGTTGAGGATCGAGGAGTACATAAGGTTGGTGGAGCGGAATCGTAAGGTGAATTGCAACGACCCACAAGTTTAGCCACAATAGTTGTTAGTTCTTCAAGTATACACTTTTTTATTTCAATTTTATCTTCATTGGTTAATACCATTACAAAATATTTTGTAAAGACACTTGATAATTTTGAAAAGTTTGTCTGAATGTTATCCGAACGTGTGGTTATTAATTATATCGTTTGTTGTGACATTATTTGTGTCATAAATGACAGTTTTATTCTTAAGATTTTGATAAGATGCTAGTTGGCACTAACTTGATAGGAAATAAGTTGATTTAACAATTATATTCATATCTGCATTGTTTTTTTAATTATTAAAGACTTAAAGAGATTATTATATCAATAAAATCGATGAATAATTAATCAGAATGCAGAAAATTATAGTAATTTTGCTGCGATTCACTTATTTCTCAATTATTACGCTTATTATCATGATTGTATGGAATGTCGGGCAATTATTCATTCTCAAGATATGGAAATACATGATAGTATTGAGCTCTTCGATAAGAAAGTTGTTTCTTCAATGATCTAACGTATTGGAATTTGGCAGTAGAATTGTATGTGAGAACTGATAAGGGTCCATACTTCATATCTTCATTTCTTAAACTAAAAACAGTTTTATTGAAGATCAAGTTCTTATCTTGATGATCTTAATGGTATCGCTGGTTGAACCAGGTTTGTCTTCTGCAAAAGTATTTGGTGACTAACTCTGACTTAGAAACAGCTGGTGATTATTCTTGTAATGGAATCTGTGGTACTGCTGGTTCATCAATATATTTAGTTTCACTCTGTTGCTGGTAATGTTTGCTTATGTTTTATGCAGATAAATGAAATTTCTACGTAGGATTTGACCTTGATCAGTATGATTACAGATCTTGCTACACCTTTTTTAACACTCTGGCCCCTTACCATTGACGATTAGAAACTTTGTGTCTGACTTTTTCATTATTTTAAAAATTGTACGGTATTGTATGCTGATTATTGTAGTTCGGCTTATTGTTTAAGATTACTCACTTTAGTAAGCTTTTCAGGAATTTCCGCATACTAAATGATTTTTCAAATATTCAGTTTTCTGTGGTTAATGAAAGTGTGTTTAGACTCTGATCAAAACGATGAACCTGTTATTTCTAACGACGAGCCAGAAGAAAATGAAGATGATAATGAAACCAGAGAAGATTTGGATATTTTTCAAAAAAAGACATTACTGGATAAGAAAAACATGTACCACTCCAAAATATTAGAGTCCAATCAGATAATATTTGCCTGGCTGAAAAGCTGCTACAATAGAGCAATAAATCTGATTTATATATGCAGATATTTCTTTCCTGATGACATGTTGGATGTTATTGTTGAAAATACCTATAAAGAGTTTAATTAGAGACAGTTATTGTGATAATCGCCATGCCCTATGACCAATATTGTAGAGCTGAAACCGCTAATCAAACTAATTTATCAAGCATGTCCCCGCAAGAATTTGGAAAAGCTATGGAATCTCAAGATTTAAATTTTTTTCGTGTCCTAACGCTGAAACTCGTGATAAACGAAAATTAATTGATAAGCTTGGCATCCCCTGGAAAATTTTTGAATACATTATATATTTATATATTGCAATAAATCCAAGGATGGAGATGTTGTGGGTTTCTGAAATTGCCATCATAAAGCTTGACGTTGTTTAGATTACAGATTGATCCAAGAATGTAATTAAACATTTTTATGCGATGATTTTCCATGATTTTTGACGTGTATTAAATTCTTCGACTTTTGATGATGAAGCATCATCTTGTGTTTCGCTGGTTTACTACTCAATGTATAACAAAATTATAGGTAATAATAAATCCATAGCAAAATCAAATCAGTACGCAGCATGCCCGGAATAATATTATTATTAGAATAGAAGTCGTTTACTCAAATTGCGAAATGAGGGACAAGATAATATCGATTTGATTTCAATTGACAAATGATAGTGCATTTTTTTGCATTGTAAAATATTGAGCCCTTAACTAATACTGAACGTGGAGTTGGTGAAAGTCGTACTTCGCGTTCCTAAGATAGATCCTTCTGAAATTGAAGAAGCTTGCTTACGAATTGGATGAACAGATTCAAAGATAAATAGGGAAGAATTTTTAACCTTTTAAAGAAGTTCCCGCAGTTCAGTCCAAGTAAATATCTAACAGCTCTTTTCTGTAGTTTTAAGATTATTTATTAATATTATATCAAAAGTAACGAAAGCAATATAGTCCAGACCATTCTATACTAAACTTTTGTGATATCTGATATACTGTGATCATTCTCATTATGTTGAAGTGGGCAATGAGCTTGGTAGAGAAAAAATTAAGAAATTAACACGAAGGAATTTTAGAACTTATCATCTTCAGTACGATTATCGCAATTATAATTTTTCCAATCCTCTGATTCTTCATTTTCTTTTATGTTTTGATGCTGACCAATTTCCTGGATCGCTTGGAAGTTTTATCTTACAAATTTTTTTTTAATTTTAATATAACTCCTTAGAATACATCCCTGGTATGAAGCAATTAAAATATTCTATATAAAGATTCGAATCTATTCTAATATTCAGAGTATATTCACATTGGAAAATGGAAGAGAAAATTTTAACATTTAATTTCCTCGATTGGTATTTGAGTGATATCAAGTTACTCAGGATTTCAGTACGTATCATTTTTATTATGTTTCTGTTTTACAAAATTAACTGGTTGTATAAATTGTTGAAAGTCAATATTCTTAGTTTAATGCCACAAAATTCAATAGGTTATTTGTCATATGAGATATAAAAAATTATTTCTCCAATTCTCTTCGAGGTATTACCCCCATAAACAACACCAATTAAATTGTCATTCAGGATATTAATTTTTTTTGTTACTTATGATTATTAAAAAATTCTTTTTTTATATATATAAAACATTATTTCGAATAGTATTTCTATATTCAACTAAATTCAGAAAAAAAATGATAATAAGTAACTTGAGGGTTATTAATTCATATATTCAACACTCTTCTCCCAAATTTGATATTTCATCATTAGTATTACTCAAAAATATTGTCACTCTATTGAAGATTCTTTGCAATCACTTTGTATAAACGTTGTTTTTGAGCCTTAGACGGTTAGTGAAATCTGTTTAAATGGATTATCAGAATTTTGAGATTGTTCATCGACTATCTCTAAAAGAGAAAATATTATTCAAGAAAAAACTGCCTTAAATGTCGAAGAAAAAACCACTATTTCACCAAGTCAATGCACCGATTCACAAGTCGATGGTTAGATTGAATGAATTACACTTCGAATTGCTTCCTAATCCACAGTATAATCCAAATCTGGCTCCCAGTGACTACTGGCTATTCGTTGATCTCAAAAAAATAATCACCGGTAAGAAATTAAATAAGAGCTTAAATTGAGAAGTATTTGATGAAACTTAAGCTTGTTTTGAGGCAAAAGACAAATCCTTCTATGAGCACGACATCGAGAAGCGTTGAAATGATTTTTGGTAAAAAAAAGCGTTTTATTTAGTTATTCAGGCAACTTATTGAAAAATATGTTAACTCTATTCGTATTCTTATAGGTTTTGCTTAAGCTTCTCTTCAATTGGTTGCATAAGTAATAAAATTGACAAATATTACATTTCATATCTCAATATAATTTTGCTTTTTATTTACAACCGAAAACAGTATGAAAAAAACATATAACGATATACGTCTGTGAAGTATTCGATTAGATATTCTTGACTCGGCTCGCCGTGAAGTATTCGATTAGATATTCTTGAATCGGCTCGTTCGTCGCCTCGTCCGTAAATATCTATCTCGTATCCTACTAAATCAGTTCCCGGACTCATAACGTAAATAACTATTTTAATATTGGAATAATACCACGAGATTCAGTTTATAAGATGTTCTAGGAAATTGATGGAGTTCTAAAAATTATTTCAAAAGCTACATAGCGTACTCGATTATTGTAAAAAAGGTTTTGTAAAGGTAAAAGGTAAAGTTAAAGTTTACTAATGCTATAAAAAATTGAATCCCTCACAACTTTTGTCTCAGAATTTTTTTATACGTCGTTTTTAAGATAAAGGACTAAAGGATAATGAGTTTGAGCATCATTTTTTGTTCCTAGTTAAAAATACGTTATATAGTTCTTCAAATATTGATACATAATTATTGATAATTGCCATTTTTATTACATCATATTCGATAATTTCGTTGTTTAATTGAATATCTATCTATTCATTAACATTCAATAACCGATTGCTAAAATTAAAAAATAATTGAGGTACAAACTTCAGTTACATTCTAATTATATTCTCATTTCCACTTATTGGATTTCAAAAAGAGAATTTTTAACTACGTCTTCTTCGAAATTTGTTAACTATTCAATTCTTTGGAAACGTTAAGAATTATATTTGGAATTATATCTGGATAATGTACAATGCGGTCCAAATATATTGAATAAATTTAGTTTTAAGTGTTGTTGTAATGTGTAATGTGGTAATTTATTGAAAAGGGAAAAGGGATGTATCTTCTGTTTTGCAATATAAAGTTCTTTTGAATTTGGTGTAATCATAACTGAGAAAATCAATTTTTAATATGTAAAATTTTGATGATGTCTATCACAAAACTTTACGTACAATGAAGATAATAATGTCACATAATATTTAGAATGTTTTATTCAATGTACTAACATTAGATCGTTCCACGTCCTCTGACTCCGACTGAGACAAGCAAAGACTCCTCTGGGAACTTATAACCAGAGTAGATCTGCTGAATATATCAATCTAAGTAAGAAAAATCCACGAATACTAACAGGAGTTTTATCGTCAACAAATACCTGAAGATGCTAGACCTAGCAGATACTGGAGCGTGTAGATTTTGTTGCACATCCATATTCTATCGAAGCCTCAAACACCAAGGAACTCCAGAGCACTACACCTGGATGTGTATGAAATAGAAGACGAAGATCTCTGGCAATTGAATCTATCCCACATTCTAGACTTTTTAAGAGGAGTTCTATAATTGGATCATCTGTAAACACAGGATTCTTCAGTATCGCAGCCAGATACTTTGGATCTCCTAAATCCATACATACATGTCCAAGATGGATAAATATATTTATAAAAAAAGGTTGAGATATATTAGTCCAGCCTTTATCGTAAACTATATGGATTGAAGTTGAACGAAAATCAATAATTTCTTTATGTAATAGTGTTAAGAAAGTACCTCTGATATTACTTATTCAATGGATAATAAAATTTTTGTATCTTTAATGAAGGAACATATAAACATATAATTAAAATTTCCTAAAATACAGAATATGAATTATAAAATATCTCTCAATTGAGCCCAGATTTGTTCAATTGGGCTGAGCTGCAGTGATCAGATTATAAAGACCTCACTTCAACTCAAAGTTCACTAAAATTGGTGTATTCGGCTTAAGAATATGTTATAAGCGTGTGTTATATACATTTTGTTCATTGAATGTTAAACATCGACTTTGTTTCAGGGGTTGTATTGCATCGATGAAAACGGTAAACTGATAATGAGTCAATTCATTTACTGTATAATAGTGAACTTCTTGGTGTTATTTCTTGGTAATATATCCAACACAGTTCAACTTTTTGTAACAAAACTTGACGTAGTTGCAATAGTTACTTCTGGTTATACTGTAGCTATAATTTGGTTGTGTACTTTCAAGTTTTATTACTGTTTCAAATATCGAAAATCACTTGCAAGGTACGTAGATGTTTTCAAATTACTGAATCTATAAAATTCAATTACATACTTTATAAAAGAGGTTCGACAATTGGGATTTCCATGATCAAAATATCTAGGTCAAAGAACTATAGAACTGGAGCAATTTCAAAAATAAAAAAAAATTATTCTCAACAGAAATTTAATAAAAAGTTTTGTGAATGATTGTCGTTTTTGGTTTTTTATTGGGCGTGAAGATAGTCACCACTTATGAGGTTGATGCAAAACAAGTAAAATGGGTTTTTCAGGGGGCTGGTACTCATGTTTTGAGAAAGACAAATAAAAAAATGTGTCAATAACTGGATATTGTTTTTCAAAATATTCTCCATCAAAATCAATAGACTCTTGCAAGCGTTTTTATCAATTGTCGAAGCTTTCGTTCCATTCCGATTGAGGTACCTTCAAAACGACGGATGATCCATCAATTCGATGTTTTGACTGTTCAAAAACGTTTAAGATTGAGCTGATGTATGAGAGCTCGCAATGTCGTGTATCTAACTAATACCATTCAGAATTAACCATTCTACGTGACTTCATACAGTCGATTGTTCTTTAGTGTAATCGGGTTCATTTGCATAGATTCGTGGCTTGTCGCGATCTCATAGATATCATTTGAAGAACCGCCATCAAATCCCTTTAGCATTCCTTTGCACTAACCAAAAAGAACAAATCTTTTTAACAGTCAAATGTTTATACAATATCAAAGCGAGTGAAACTAATGCCCAAGTATGCTTTAATCTCACGGCATGTCACGTGACGATCTTGCAATGTCTATTTACGCACACCATTGATGTTTTCCGGCACAACAACCGATTTTGGACGTTTTAACCTCCAATATCTTAATGCCGATACTTATTTAATTATGAAAAACTAAATCTCATACTTATTATACTGATTTTTTGTGAAATGTTACAAGAAACGAAGCTTTATCATTATTTCATACCAGCATCGGTTATTACTTCATAATTTTCAAATAAAATATTCCGAAAACGGTATACAGTATCTTTTGGTGTGAAATTAAATGATGTATAAGTTCACTTGAAGTACTGTTTGATATATCTAATATTAAAACAGTTATTTTCAATACTACTCGGTACGAGCCGTGTATCTAGCGCCATCTATAAGAGTCAGTCATATTAACTAATTAATTGGATGTATCAGTTTCCAAAACACGCTGTCATTCTAACGAATGCAAATTTCGGTTCCAGTTTCAAAAACGATGTAAATAATTTCACAATTCATATGCAGAAAAATCGAATATAAAACTAACAATCCAGAAGGATCTTCTCAGTAGAAAAATGATGAAGTTGAATAGTCTTGAAGCTAATATCTCAGTTTTCCAAACAATCAAAAGGAAGCTAAAGGTAATATCTTCAAAAGTCAAGCTTAACTAGTCTCCTTACAGGTCGGCAGCGACGGGTCAATGGCAAAGCCAACCATAAAATAATGAGGGGTCAGGGCTTTCCACCCCAATGGGTTTGGTGTCCAAATCACAGGCCCACATTTTCAAACTGTAGGAGCGCTGGAATCCGCTATATAAAATGATTTCACATTGCTTATTTGCAAACAGTATTATGACAATAGTTATTTGTATGCCAAAGACTGAAAGTGCTACTACAACAAAGTAGTATTGCAGCCAGGACCTACACAACATTTTTTATACGTCGCATTAGATCCAAAACTTTTCAATTACACTGAGGAAAGAAAATAAATAATAGAGAATTATGAACATGTTATTTATTGAACAATATAATGTACTTAATGATATTTGAAATGTCAATATTAATTTATTAATGCCAGAGTAATTTTCATCATCGAAAATGTAGACTATAAAGTAGAACTTTTCCAAATTTTAGATTTTTCTGAAAAATAAGCTAACACTATGTTTTCCGTTGGGTTTTTCCTCTTTTTCTGGTGACCACTTCATAAAGCGCTCGAACTGTTTTTCGTACCTTACACGAGATTCGGCAACGAATTAAGAACGGCCGCATTGCTTTTTTCGGTGAGATCAGGTGGCGTGGATTCGAATTAATCTTCATCGCTGAGGTTTTCTTTTTCATAATTATTCCTTGTTATCCATTAATTAAGACAATACTTCGGATAAAACAAATAAATTTAGAAAATTAAAAATTTAAGGTTATGTAAAACCATCAAACTGAAACTGTCAACTGTCAAAATTGAAGTGGCTAGAGTCACATTTAAGGAAGTTAAATTTGTTTACTCCAGAGCGTCGCGAAAGTGTTTTTGAACTATCACTTCACTTTCACTATAGAAACACTCAAAACGTGGCTTTCGGTATGTAAATGAATACAGAACGAACAACTTTCAGATGGCGTCATTCATTGTTATCCATTAATTTAGACAAAACTTCGGATAAAACAAATGAATTTTGAAAATTAAAAATTTAAGATATGTAAAACCATCGAAGTGTAACTGTCAACTGTCAACATTGAAGTGGCTAGAGTTAAATTTAAGGAAGTTAAAATTGTCTACTCCAGGGCGTCCCGAAAATGTTTTGCAGTGTCACTTTCACTACATGGAACACTCAAAACGCAACTTTCGGTATGTAAATGAATAGAGACGGAACAACTTTCAGATTGCGTCGTCTAAAATAGTATATTATATTATGAGGATTGAAAGTGCATATTTTTTTACGAACAATATTTGCAGTTGCGAGGCGGAGCGCAGCGTAGCCGAGTGAATGCAAAATCACTTTCTAGAACCTTTGGATTCTTGAGATCTCTAGAATGTCGTAGACAAAAAATCGACGTTCTTAGAAATTGTTCCTATAAATTGTGTCACAAAAAACAAAGAAAATACCCGGTGTATCCGCCATCTATATACCATATATAAGAACAGGACCGGTTTCGTAGTATATATCGACAAACAATTTCGTAACAGATCTAATCAAGTACTATTTTATATTAGGGATAACCCCGATACAATCATCTTCAATTTTCAATTGTATTTTTTAGATTATTCGAAGATGTTAATAACGAAATTTTCCAACCTACTGATGAAGAATCGATTGAAGTTGTTAAAAGATCATTTAAATCATATAAAATTGCAAAAACTGGATTGGTAATGATGTGTACAACAGCCGTGTCAGCTTCGGTATTAACACCAATGCTACACAAAAGCGAAGATATAGAATCGAGATTTCCATTAAGATTGTGGTGGGTAATTTTCATTTTACATGAGATGCACTAACATCAATTAAACGTTGTAGTTTTTGATTTTAAATCTAATATTTATGAGAGTCAATATTTGGCTGTCAGCTAATTCTTTTTCCGTTATGCAGTCAACGTCAGCTGTACTGATCCACTCACTTACGTCACTGGGCTCAACATCCGGTTGTGAAGTTTGCAGATCCCTCAACAATGTTTGAGTGTTCATCTTCATTCTCTTCACTTATTTCTTTCAATGTTCCATCTTTATTTTCATTCGTTTTTAGTCACAGTTGCGCCAAGATTTTTCAAGCGTTCTAATCGGTATTTCTTCCAGTTGTATTGATGAGATCTTTTATATTTATTGATTTAATCGCTTGAAACAAGCTTCTGTCTTCTTCTCTCCTCTCTAAAATTGATGTATTTTCGACAATATCGGCTTTTCAGGCACTCAATCACCCCCTGGTCCATGGGTTGGATTTGGCATGTTACATCAGGGGTTTCACTTCTAAACTTCTTCAAAGTCTTGCGCATTTCCAATCACCGATTCAGATTTCCAGAAATTTCCTACATACTTCTAGAGTTTATTTTTCTTATACACTTCGTATATATTATGTTGAACAATACTATCATATATCACTATTTTCTTTTGGTTTAAGTGAAAACTTCGTCAACATTAACAATATTTGTCTCTTCTAGTTAAATTTTTTGTTCTAATACTAACTATTGATTTCCTTTTATTTTTAGGTATCCATTCAAATTGGATTTCGCAGCTTCTCCAACATATGAATTGGTTTATATACACCATGCTTCATTGGTAGTCTACTCTACTCTGAATAATATATTTTTGGAAATAATAGTAGCCGCTTTTACAACGTTTGTTGGAGCTCAATGCGACCTTATTTGCCACAATATGGAAACAGCTACAGATCTCAAAATGTTGAAAAGATTTATTTTCCATCATCAAAGTATCGTCGAGTATGTAATATCTGACATAACCCAATCAATGTGTATCGAATTTGCATTGCTCTGATAATAAATTTAGACCATATTCATATATTGTAATTCACTCATTTTGTAGTGACAGCTTCATTTATTGATTATGCAATGCAGCAGATGATTTTCGGTCTACAAAAATAAAAAAAAATCATTGGGTGACATACTCTATTGACATTCAGCAAACAATATGTTTATTAAAAATATCAAAATTTATAATGGCAATGTCAGATTTGACAAAAAGTGTTCAGAGCTTCATCTTCCTAATGCCCTAATAAAAATAGTCTTGAAAAAATGACATATTAACAAAAATGAAATATCATTAAACAAATAATAAATCACAACATTTAATAAATAATTTCATTTGACAAAATCATTTTTTGAATTCTGAATTCTTTTCTTCAAATTCTAAATTTTAAATAATTTCCTATGGCTTATACCATTAAACTTTCATATTACTTGATTAAAAATTATGAAAAATGAATATTTGAATATATGAGAATCCCCAAATATATCCTTAGGATTATCACATGCATTTGACGTATTCATATCTGTATTGCAATATTTTCAAATTTAAGTAGCAGCCCTCGTATATACGTTTCTTTTACCACAATACTATCTAAGTTTTAAACCGTACCGGAAAATCTTAAAAACGGGCTCTGTTGTCGACACGCTGGGTTCTGCACGACTGGTATCTGTAAAAACAAACAAAAATTTGGAAACAGTGTTGCTGGCGTTAGTTGACCTCCTGAACCAATCTGCAGTGCGAAAAAACATCAAATCGTTATTTACGAGGAATGCTGAAATTTATGCATTATCGAGTTTACCGTCCGAGTCTCTTCAACGCACTTAAACCTTTCTGGAGTGTATATGGACAGGAATCCATGCGGTGGATCTCGTGGTTGTTTTGATGGTCAAAAGTTATTTGGAAATAGTCGAAGTTTTTGGAGAATGTGTAGACAGAGGGGGATTCGTTGAGTGACTTGCACGGTCATGTGAGTTAACACCCTGTGAGGCTTTCTTAAGGACCGCATACCCCTCGCTGTATTCTTATTTTTTAGTGCAAATTTTTATATATATTATGAATGAATTATTTTCAGTTTCGCAAAACGAGCCGAGGACGTTGTTACAGAGATGTACCTCTTTCAATTCGGTGCCACTACCATTTCAGTCTGTATGACTTTGTTCCTTTTATCAGTGGTATGACTTTTTTTGCTTGAGTATAATAACTAGTCACAGAATTCAGAGAAATGATATTTTTTAGGTAGACAAACATTCGTTCGAATTTTTTTTCTTCACGATGTTCAATTTTGGTATAACTCTACAGCTTCTTTTACCTTGCTGGTTTTCAACTCAAATGGAATCTAAAGTGAGATATATTTATATTATTGTCTATATTTAACACCAATATGTAAAATTCGGCACTTTTCTCCTTTGCTTTGACACTAAGCACTTAGATAACCAACTAAAAAGGCTTCGTCTTTTTCAATCTCTCTAGGTTCGTGGTCGTCGAGGAGCTGGATTGTTTCGATGTTCACATGTTTCAAGACCTAACTCTTTGCGAATTTAGAAACCTGCTTTACTGTATCTGAAGATAGCTTCAAGTCCTGATGAAGATCACTATTTCTAAAGTACCACGATGCTCCTTAGCATTTTATTTTTGAATCTCTGAGTGTTGCTTTCGCTGGCACATCCCTATAGTTGAATTCCTTAGGTCCAAACCGGTTTCAGAATTTCAGGAAGTTGATAGCTGCTTCTTGGGAATCACCAAAATCTCACGAACTAATAATTTGAGATATAGAAAAACCTTGAGATCCAAAAACAAGTATGTTGGTAGAACATTTCGATACATTTCGTGATTCATTAAACAACGGGAGAATAAAATATTATATAGAGTATTTGGATCAAATCTTTATCAAATGAATCATTAACGAAATATATGAATTTCTAGAATTTCCTACTACTATTCGAATGCTTTGGCCTTACATACTTTTTTTTATACCTCAACTCTGTAGTATATCGTTTTAATTTTTTTAAACGGTATAATAGTTCATAAAAGAAATAAATAAATTTAAATATCTAAATGTGACGAAGAAAGTGAGTAAACAAATTTAAGTGTGGTTAGAAGTAAATACAGTTTAAACAGAGTCGTTGGGATTCTGTCAAAAAAATTCTTGCCAGCTTCAAACCTGGCAACTCAGTGTGTATTTGAAAAATGTTAACTTATTGTTATTTTTTACTCTTGCTTGAAACAGTTCTAAAAAAAATTGCTGTTTCAACCAAATTTGATTGCTAGAAAGATCGAAAAAGGGCATTTCGTTTTCTATTGGCATTAAAACGACAAAAAAACCGACATTATCGAAGAACTTCTTAGTGCCTCATCTTCAGCAGGTTGTTAAAAAGATGTAGAAACATCAATGGGTATCAACATTACAAAAGTTGCAAAAAATGATTGCCCAACAAATATTTTAGAAGTCTCTCAATCTTCATCTATCTTCAGAGATTACAAGTGATAAGGCAATTATGGTGAAACCACACAAACATCTACCAAAATGGTTTGTAAAAGTTATTCACTCACGTATCTTGTTTTACTCTACGTATTTTAGCCAAAATAAATAATTTATTATCAGCAAATAACGTAGCGACCATGAATGTAACAACCTTAGATAAAATGTCTTGCTTCGATAAATCCTATTTCGGTCATCATTTCAATCAGAATAGTCTTTGAAACCCTAACAAAAACACGAACCGTCATAAACAAGCAATTACCTCCGTTCTCAATTACAAAATGGCGTTTCACAGGCGACACGCGGTGACCACGTTTCAGTATTTACTTATCTTCTTCGTCACAACCGCGGTAACTAATTGAAACATGTTTTAAATCTGTTAAATACCCAATTGCCGACCATTACAGACCACCCTATTGCTTTTACATAGTAAAGGGCATTGATTTTTCATGACTTTGATTGTAAATTTGTTATAACTTTCTAAATACACCGTAGAATACATGACAAACATGTTCAATTGTAATGGCATTCCTAATTTGAAATAAAATAAAGATTAATAACACGTTCTGAGTCAGATTTTACATATTCACATCAGTGTTGCCATATTTCAAAGCTTAAACAGTACCATTTTGATAAAATTTTGTTGAATATGAATATGTTTTGGAAACTCATACATCCCCTAAATTTGTTTTTATTTCTGAATTTCATAGATAGCACTAGTTACATAGTTCGTACTAAGTAGTATTGAACTGGTTAGTTCCTTTAATCAAAATTAATCAATTATTTAACATTTAAAAGATAATCTTGAGGTGTTTCCGTTCTTGTATTGTAGCGCAAAAATCAATTAATCGATTTATCTTAATTTGAGTTTACACTTATTGATAGTTAGATTACATCTCTGATAACTTGTTATTTGTAAACTTAGATATTGTTAATCAAAGTGTACTCTTATATTGAATAAACCGAAATGTTTTAAATTAGGGACAAAAAATATTTGAAGACATTGAACGTCTTTGTCTAAATACTGGGAATGTGAGACCTAAAAAAGGGCCATCAATAGAGACAATATCATTTTAAATTCAGTTCATCCAGATTCAGCAATTACCACGAGGAAAATCGCAAGAAAAACAAACACGTCTTCTTTAAGTACTTGGGAAATACTTGAAGAACAGCAGCTACATTCTCATCATTACAAGAAATCTCGTTAGACGATTTACTGGTTGGAGTGGATGCCGAACTATTAAGAACCTCGTATCTATTTACAAACCGCTTTAAATACCAAAACCCTATGGTACACAAAACCTATAAATAATTATATTTAAGGTGGCTAGAATCACATCAATATATAAAAAAAGTGAGTAATTTGATACGTTAGTGGAACTTCAAGTGTCTAATTGTCACTTGGAATCGGTTAACTATGACGTTGTTTCCCATTAGGAGCGTTCAATTGACAATTAATCTTAACGAATACAGTAATAAACTAAAGATAAATAAATTTATGATTCTTCAGAGTCACATTAATGGAAAACAAAATTCGAGTAATTCCAGACTATACTTTGATGGAGGGTGGAGTAAGGGACACTTGGAATCGCTTAACTATGACGTTGTTTCCCATTAGGAGCGGTCAATTGACAATTAATCTTAACGAATACAAGAATAAACTGGAGATAAGTAAATTTATGGTTCTAGAGAGTCACATTAATGGAAGACAAAATTTAAGTAATTACAGACTATACTTTGATGGAGGGTGGAATAAGGGACACTTGGAATCGCTTAAGTATGTCGTTGGTTCCCATTAGGAACTGTCAATTTACAATAAATCTTAACGAATACAATAATAAACTGAAGATAAGTGAATTCATGATTCTTTAGAATCACATTGACAAAAGACAAAATTTAAGTAATTCCAGATGATACGTTAATAGAAAACAAGAGGTTGTATCTCTGTTTGTGTTACTTTCGTGCAATGTTGTCTAATTTCAAATTATTATGGAAGAAAAAGCTTCACTCATGTCAATGTTTGAGTATGAACTTGTTAGCAGTTTGATGCTGACTGCATTGAAACATTTTGAATTTTACACTTCTTGTGTTGAAACTGAAAAATTTACTGCTCATTAAATTGAAAGTAGATCTACACATTAGTCTTCATTACTTTTAAATTGAAAATATTGATAAATTTAAAGTCAAAAAAGTTTTATCTCAAATAAAGTTAGTCTTGAAAATCTTCCAGAGCCAGAAAATACCATTCTGCGTGTACTCGCTACCCTGGCAAGACGCTCCAAATCATCTGAAGAAAGATGTTTGTTTCTTTTTGTCTACAACCCAGGAATTCATAATACTCAGAGTAATGAATATGTTCACTTTATCAGTGGATACTTATGTAAAAGTAAGTCAACAAAATATTCTAATTTCTTTTTTTATCACATAAAATTACTACATTTAAATATACAGAGTGTCCCGGGAAAAAATTTGGGAGTGAGTAGATGACGTTAAAAAATTTTCTAATACGACCCCTCGTTTCTGAGTTACAAGCCTTTGAAGCTTCGAAATCAGAACTTATATTTGATCAAATTCTCTAAATTATACGTTATGACTTTTTAATAGATGGTTATGTATTTCCATGTAGTGTAGGTACTCTTTGTTTGACTCGATGCCAAGGATCATTTGCCATAAAGAAACATTCTGAAGAAAATTATCTTAAATTGTAATTATTTATTGAAAATTAATAAAACACAATCAAACATTTCTTGAAGAATTAATGAATAAATAAATAAAAATTTGTACTACAAGATCCAATTGCCATAAGGAAAAACTTGTAAGATATTAATTATTTTTCTACGTGGTATTCAATTAGAAATTGCAAGAGACTTGATTTGTTAATGTCAATTTACTGTCAATATTTTTACGTTCCTACATCAATCACATCGTATTTAAAGTTTCAGTATGGTAAAATTTACCTTCATTGAATAAGCCTGCATTTGATGTATGATTTGTTCCTGGTAACTCGTCAGAAGTCAGAAGGTTCTATACTGAACGCTTTCCAGGCAAAATTATAACCGACTGTAGAACTTTGTTAAGGTTAAGGTTGATCCCAGCTTACGGGCAACAGGTTTGTCTACGTAAATTTATTAAACTAATTTCCAATATGTTTTATAAAAACCAGCTTTAGAGAAAAATGCATTAGATGCAGTTGATCCTGATCTCACAATTATTAATAGAATGTTCTAATGCCTCCTGTAAGTAATTGCAATAATCACAATTTATGATAATTTTCCTCAGAATCAATTTTATCGAGTATATTTTTGTTGAAAAATTGATTGCTAACTTTAGATTTTATAGGTTGTCTCTGTAAAAGTTACGGAGAATTATTCATCTTCTAATAAGATGGAAATCCCAAGCAATTTAAGGAACGGAAAATTTTGATATGTGATAAAATTAACATAAACAATTGGGAGAATATTTGAAATTGATGTCAAGATGGTATGAAAATCTATAATCCAAGGAATAAATAACCTTTGATACAATAAATTTATGGATCACAAAGCACAAAGATGCGAACTTCTGAATTTGGTGGACATAGGACCCATATCAGAAATTTCCAATTTCTTCATATTTTTGGTTGAGCTGTTCTTAGTTTCTGTTATCACTGTTAATCGTAATCTTTTTTTATTGGCGAACGTTCATAGAAAATGTTCTTTAAAAAAAAAGTACAATAATTATCTCAAGAAACCAAAATTATTGAATGAATGAAGAAATAAAACTCATCGGGACAGCTTTAATATCAATATGAACAAAAAATGCAACGTTTTAAATTTTTCAGAATAAAGTTTCGAAGATAATGAAAAATGCAATCCCGATTTTGGACTCGAGAATATTCCAAAGGAAAAGGAATTTTGGTATGCTGAAAAACCCGATAAACCTTTTATAAGGTTTCTCCTATCAAAAAAAAGTGACTCAAAATAGGGTGTGGACTTCAAATAATAGAGTTTCAATTGAAAATAAGTGTCTTATTGACCACACTGAATGTCAAAATTAAAATTTGAATGCACAATTCTCGATTCCGCGTTAAAAAATAATATGGGCTTACGTTTAACTTTTTTTAGTTCAGCCAAACAGTCTGGCCATAATAAATTGGTGTTTCGAACTGCGAAATCTCATTATCGTGGTTCGAATAGTTCTCGTAGGACACCTTGTATATAATATTATCAATAAAAAAGTTTTGATATCCCGATATACTGGATAAATTTTCACAGTCTGTGACGATACTAATAAAGATTTTGGAAACTTTTTTTTTCAGATTCTGAAATCATCGTTTTCTTATTATACAGTTTTGAATAGTTTCAAGGGAGAAGATTGAACAATACTTTTCAAGGATCACTATTATTCACCTTTATGAAAAACATGGAATCATCATAATATGAATAATATATTAGAAAATGTAGGTTTCAATAATAAACACTGAGAAGCAAAATAATTTTATTTAAAACTATCACATAATCTATGGAATAATGACAATCCTTATTCTTGTCAATTGGATATTACGCAATCTAGATTTTCAAGTAGTGAGAGTTTTTTGAGAATGTTTCGTTGTTTATGGTGTTAAGGTACATTTTAGATCTGTTTCAGAAACTAATAAAGCTAAAACTGAGTATTTTAGCTATCTGCATATAAGCTTCAAAGCAATTTACATAATTTAGAACACTTGTATTTATATTGTGCTTAAATTACGGATTTTCTAGATATTAATTTCCATTGTTGTTTATCAAAAAATATATATGACATTGAAAATATATCTAAAGTAATAAATTAAATATACTAACCGTGGATGATTTTTTAAAATATTGGTAATAGAAAAGATAACGAAATAATTGCTGGCATATATTCCATAAAATCAAATTAAATGAATAATAATTAATGTTTCTAATTAATACAGTCGAAATTAGAACATGAAATTAATAAGTAGCTATAATGAAATTGATTTTTTCCGAATTATAAGATTGGAGTCTTAAAATCATTTTACGAATTCTACTAAAACTGGGATTGCCGCGTTGGTTGCTAAAACTGATTTTTATATGTTCTGAAACATCAAATTTATGAACAAATACAGTCTAATTAACAACAAATGTGGAGAAATATAAAAAGAGGGCCCCTAGCATCATCAAGTTCAACGAGTTCTTTCTTTTGGTCTAAAATTTGCGTACAAAAAAATAAAAACGTAGACAGAAAATGGATTATTCGCTTTTACCATTTGAAAAAAAAAATCTCGTAGCACCATGCTACTAAACGAAGAGATGATATGTAGAGTGCCACGTTCCTTTCAAATTTCAAAATACGCCTTGAAAGTTTCCTGAGAATTTCAGCATTTTCCGCCCATAGTACCAAGATTTTTAGTAGAAAATTGCATAAATGATACTATACTCTCCATCCTAAACCATGTTTTCTTCAGTCTGAACAACATTACTTAACTGCAACAATTTTCTGTGATTTTCCCTTCTTTGTAGTACTATTGTTTCTGGGGAACACCTCTCGCAAGTTAAACCTCACCAATAGAAGTCAACTTAATACAACGATACAACGATACAACCAATAGAATTTGGAGTGCCTCAAAGCTCAGTACTGGGCCCTATTGTGTTTATTCTGTTGTCAACGATAACAGTGAAATATATTTCTTTGTGAATTTTCTCTCGGAGCAATCCTGAACTCATGGTACTTCATAATACCATTTCTAGTGACCTAATCACCATAAAATCATGGTACGATCCTAATCTTTTCTGTCGCAACGTTTCTAAAACCATAATTTTTTCCTATAAAAATAAATTGCACCTTTTTTATTAAATAACAACACCATTAACGTCGTTGAGACCGTGAAACTCTCTGAGCTAGTTGTTGACAATTTTTTTGGTATATTTAAGAACTTAAAAGCCTCTGTTTTGCGCTGAGATCAGTTTCCAAAGAACTGAGCTTATTAACCTCCTTAACAGTTTATTATGCCCTTCCATCCCTTCTAGGGTACATGTGGTGCAACTCAGTTTGATCGAATCTTCAAACTACAAAATATAGCTGGGTTCACTGCAGGGAGCTCTTTAAAAGATTAAAAATTCTGACTCTTCCTTTTTTTTTCATCTTTGAATCCGTTTGCCTAATTCATAAGCAATTTCAGAAAGATCGCTGCACTAAGGAACGCGGACTATGACCTTTACCTACCTACTCTACGTTCGTAATCAGTTGAAGGCTCAATATTTTACAATGCAAAAAATGCACAATCACTTGCCCATCGAAAACAAATCGACTGATTCTAAAACAAATTCTGACAGCTGGTTGAAGATAGAAAAAGTACCAATGTTACTAGTAGAAGAAAGAACCAAACACTACTTTTATTTATATTTTTATTGAATACAAGTAACTTTAGATAAAAGATTACATATAAGACTACGAGAATGAAAGTATCAGCATTACTTCTAAGAGTTCAGAGTCTATTATTGTAAAACCACATGTCCCCAAATTATTCGTTTTTCTGTAAGAATCTTGTAAAATCCAGAGCAGTTACAACTCCCACAAATTTATTCATTTTAGAAGTACCAGTTTCTAAAAAAAAATTAAATTAAATCAAATGCTGAGCTATTATAAACAAGTTGCATTCGAATATGTGCATCTTCATGGTAAAAACAGGCAAAAATTGTTTTTTACATTTAGTTTCAGAAAAATGTTAGAAGTATATAAATTTTTAATAAAGATATATCAGGTTCCACGGCGGTCCATTCATAATCGATTTCTCATTTTCCAATAGAAAAACAATAAGAATGCAGTTATATATACTTGAAGACATAAAAAAATGATACATCGACTTTGTTTTTTGTTCTGCTTATCTGATAACTTCACATCAAAATCCATATTTTATTAATGAATGAGGTCAGAAAAAATTGATTTATTTGGCGAGTCTGTAGCTCAAAATACTCTTGCACTTGTCTATGTTTGGATCAAATGGAATCTGTGAGGGGTAAATTAAACTGGACGGTATCATTCCCATCAAATCCCATTCACATTCTAAAGGAGTTTCACTGAAAATACCATTATTTTAGGCAAGAATACGAACTTTCAACTGAATCAATATAAGGTATGATCGAGGTCAATAAGTCAGTTAAAAATTTGAAAACCTACAAGTGAAACTGTTAAAAGCATTCCAAAACATCTAGATTATGCAGTAATATGTACAGATTGTAGAACATCATCATTACATGTCGTACTGCATCCAATAAATACATGTGTGATTAGCTACTATCAGCATTTTCTCCTTAAACATTCAATTCGACGGTTCTATTTACAATATTCACATACTTCTTGATAGCAAAATCAATATCACGCTTCTTATCATGAAGATGTTTCAACTTTTCGATGTTTTCGTCACTGAATAAGATATTTCATTATTTTTTCTTCTATCATATTAATAAATCTACCTTCTTTACCAAATCTAGTTTGCTCAGGTGTCTATTATATATTGTGACCCCCAGATCTAGGATTTATTCAGTGGGGGACTTCGCCTGGCGCTCCACCTCAGGTACACTAAAACGCTAGCGTGGTAACATAACAATATAACTAACTTGGTTATTGAAACGCACTTCAGTCAGTGTGATTGTGTTAGTAGTATGAATATCATCAACAGTTCCTTGTTTCCAAATGCTTATCATTCATTTAGTTTATGTCATTGAAGCGCTAGTAACCTCGATCGAGATCAACATTTATAGTGGAAGCAGTTTAAATAAGCGTGGATGTCTTCTTTGGATGATAATGATCGGTGTTTAATCCCTTGCGAGTAGGATGCGCCAACTCAGCAAGTGGATATTTCAGGTAAACGATAAGGTACGTAAACACGTGACGGATTCACGTTGAAAAATCCAAAAATTAGAATCTACAATTTCTAATACCCTTAGTTTAGGTTAGATTAGGTTACGTTAGGTTAGGTTAGGTGAGGTTAGGTTAGGTTAGATTGGGTTAGGTTACGTTAGGTTAGGTGAGGTTAGGTTAGGTTTAAGTAGGTTAGGTTAGATTAGGTTAGGTTAGGTTAGTCAAATAAAATAACAGAATTTGAATTCGTGAAATCAGTCTCTTATAGATACAAAATGTGATATTTTTTATTGTTTTTCTAAGTGTTTTGTTGTGTGTTTGAAGTGTAAAATATTTTTTACTGAAATGCATTGTGAATATGTATTTTCTTTTTGTTTGTCATTCCATAATTGAAACCCCGAGCTTCATAATCTTCGGTCACGAGTTGTCTAATCTTCATGACAACCACGAACACGAGGTGGGACATTTTAACAGAAGTTTAAGTTTTATTATGTGTCTTGTGGATTCAAAATTTGTGAAGAATTTTTTCATTTGCGAAACGTGTATGAATGAATTTATTAGATAGTTTGATAGCTTTTTCATTATTGAATATGGTCAATTTCAAATTTGACATTTTTATTTCTGTTCACACTTTGAAAATTAGGGTTTGTTTCTTAATCATTTCTTGATATAGTAGCCATATTTCAATTTCAAATTATAATAAAAGCAACGAAGGTTTTTCACAAACTAATTATTGTGATTAAAGTCGAAAATTGGTTTTAATCGGAATCAAAAAAGAGGGTATACCATATCTTACCACACAGGTGTTTTATTAGTCATATCAAGTTTAAGAACTGACCAGAGAAATATGAATCTCAACTCAGTTTGGAACAATGTACTACTGGGATAAAGCTCTTATGAAGTCAACTTACTGACTATTCAAAAAACATTTTTGGTAATGGTAATTCAGAACTGATTTCGCCGTATGTTATTTCTGGTCGTTAAACATATTCAAAATTCACTATCTTAATTATTATAACTGAAATGAATGATATAATATTCCAAGTAGGTTGTTTGGAAAATCAAATTGTAGTAATTTTTCAGTAAAACAATCCATCGTTTGATGACTTTTATGGAACTTACCATGTACTTCTAAGACGATAACGTAAGACTCCTTTTCCAAAATTCTTGAAACGAGTCCAACATTAGCTGTTCTGTTCACACGAGGATAAAGCCTGTCAAGTGCATCCACTATTGGATCTGTCAATTTAATTTTGCCAGATGTTAGTTTATTAACAATAATTTGCATAGTAATCACACCAACGACACCGCTAAAAGTAAATTTCGATGATTTAATCTTTAGAATGTTCCAGAACTATAAGCAGTGAGCTTTCAGAACTAATGTGGATTTTCCACTTTCGTATTTTACACCCCTTCATTTATGACTATCTTCTTTATGAAATTAATGTTAATAATCGCAATAACTTTCATGAAATCTTATTCCAATTTTTCAAAATTATGAATAAATATATATAAGGTGTATAAATGAAATGTAGAGACTCCATACAGTAAGACTCGAAGAACCTCGAGACTTCGTGGGACGACATGACGTCATCTTAATATTGGTTCGTTCAATAACCACTTTTAGTATTTCTTCTTCTTCTTCTTTTTCATCGTACGTTACGACTTAATCCTGTATTTGATAAATGGTTGCTTATCTGCAGCTGGGATGATGAAAACTAGCTTTCATACCATCTTGTAGGTGGTCGGGTTGTATTAGGTTTTTCTTCCTGTACAATCTTTGCCGAACGGACATCTGACATTATGTTCACGTGTCTGCCTGCTCTGGTCTCTCATAGATGCCGCTAGTTACACGGTTCGTACCAAGTAATATTGAACATAAACTTTTTCAGTATTGGATTTATTGAGAAAAATGAACTCTAACATCCTCAATATCTTGATGAAATCGTTCAGTTTTCTCTTCACTCACATCTCCCAAATTTTCTGGAAAGTAGTCGAGGTGGTTGTGATGAAAGTGAACATTGAAACTCATTAGGTAACTTAAATCTTAGAATGTTTTTAACAATCTTTTGACGATTTGTTTATAGTTAGGGAATTTGTTTCTCTATGACCTCTTTGAAGGCAATCCACTCTTCTCTTTGATTGGTTTTGAAAAGCTATGGATCAGCCATAAGCCGTCCAATATCTGGTCCAATGGAAACACTTTTACCGCCGAGAGGCCTGCAAACTTTGCTATTAAGTATTTGAAGCAATTTCCATCTCTTGGAAGCGACTTTCCAAATTGCTTCAGTACTTTAAGATGAAGCACCTATGTTTCTTTTCTTCAACGTAAAATCCAGTTTGTTGTCCGACCAACATGCCCAAGATTTTAAAATCACCGTACAGTGCAAATCGTGGTCTTAATATTTTAATTTACAAAGAACCAATTCCAAGTTTTCCTCGAGATGCACGGACTGATCGACAGGAATCGAAGCATTTGAATCGCCATTATGAAGCAGAACTCCTTTAAACCTTCTTTAAATTTTTTGAATCAATTGAAAGATTGTTGAGGTTGGGTCACCCCTAATGATCCAATCCAATACTAGTACTCAATGTTTTTGATAGTTTACGACAGTATTTTTGAGTTGAAGGGTTACAAAGAAAATATATTTTTTTGAAGGAATTCAATTTGGTATGAAAGTAAGTTGCCCCCCAATCGTCATAGTTTGGGCTCCCCTATGTGTTGTGTTTTGTGACGAGACACTCTGTACATAAACTTTTTTATCATTTAATAACAAACTAAGTAGTTTCAGCTATAATTTACACTATTATTGTATGATATTACTCACTGTTCTTCATTAGTTGCTGGTAACTGATGAACTCCTAATTTTTCCATAGTGTTTAAAGCAGTTTTATATGAAGCATCCGCGGGAATAGTTTGTACTGAAGTAAAATCCAGATCAGTTACATGAGTATTCCACCACCTATGATAGAAAATAATTGAAACTGCTATATTTCCATGATTGATGTTCCAAACAACTTACGGATGATTGTTAATGTTGACGCATGGTTTTAAGTTTCTTTCCTCCATCCATTGGTCACATACAAATTTAGTTAAGTAGTTTCTAATACTGTCTGGTAAGACGACCACTACCTTTTTACCAAGACCTAAGTTCTTAGCTTTTGCTGCTTGTACAGCAGCCCACATCATAGCTCCACTACTAGCACCTGGAATAATTTTTGATTCTATTAAGTTCTATCTTGGGGAATATTTTTAACGTACCAATTAATAATCCCTCTTCTTTGATTAATCTTCTTGCCATGGGAAGAGCATCTTTATCCCCTACTTTGATCCAAACATCGACCACTTTTCGGTCTAAAGTAGATGGAATAAACTCATAACCCATTCCTTCTATCTCCCAAAAAGTGACGTCGGTTTTGTTGATTGCTTCTGGTAAAGCGAAAGAAGATCCGTAAGGATCGGCACAAACAATATGGGTGTGTGGTGATATTTCTTTGAATTTTCTACCAATGCCAGTTACCGTACCACCAGTGCCAGCTCCCATAACCTTAATAAACAGAATGGGAAAGATATTTGTTGTTATATACCAACGAGAAATGAAAGAAAATAGTTATCGATTGAAACTACTTGTGAAAGGCAGAGAATATAGCAAAAATGAGGAGGAAAATGATTTACGTGCGGTCTGTGGTTGAGATAGGAAAAGGGAAAGTTTTGAAGGGTGAAAAACTGTGGTACAACAAACAAGTTCTATGGGAAAAACTTGAGTAGCAAAACTGAAAGTAATAGAAAGATTTGTTTTCGTATTCATATTTTTTACATAACCTCAAATTATAGAGAAGACCCATCATTGTTTTGAAAAATGCGATACAAAATTGAAATTGAGGCAAGAGTTTTACTCAGGAAATAGATATCCAGATCCAGGAAAGTTAGAATTTATAACAAAATATTGAGACCCACGTTGACAAACGCCCACGAAACTTGGATAATGACGAATGAAACTAAACAGAAATTGGATATCTAGGAGAGAAACATATTAAGAAGAATTTTTGGAGGAAAGCGGACAAAGTTATGATTGGAGAAAAGATCAAATCTTGAAATTAAAACACTTTCAATGAGGCATCAATCAGCACGTTAATAAAGGCAAAACGATCACTAAGAATGAATGTACATAGACAGACTCATGAAACTAGTTGCATGGAAGATATCAGAGAGCAAGAGGAGAAGAGTTAGACCAAAAAAAAACGGTGGAGAAAAGCAATTGAGGAAGACCTTGGAGAGAGAAACATCTGGAATGAAAAAGCAATGAATCGAAAGAAGTAGAGAGAAATGACAAGGGTATGGACCTAAATTGTCAGCATATAAGCCTATATATAATATACTGGGTGTTCCGAGACTTGATGCAAAAAATTGACATGACATTAGAAGCATTTTCTTATACGACTCCTCGTTTCCAGCTCATAGGTCTTCAAAGTTGCGAAATCAGAATTGATATTTAAGTATATTTTCTAAATTATACATTCAAACATTATGAATTTTCAAATAAGTACGTATATCCATGTAGTTGTGTTTGACTGAGTAAATAATTGTGCACTACTATCCGAAAGCCAGGGGTGGATCATGCTCAATAGTTAAAAATCCGTTACTTTTACAAGGACTACCTGTACAAAATAAAGTTAACAAAAATTTATTTCTCAATCTATATTCTCACTAAAAGGTACTCTTAGGTTAACTCGATGAAATTAAAGGTTTAGGAGATATGTTAGTTCGCCATAAAGGAAGATTCTGAAAAAAATTATTATTTATCGAAAATACTTACAAGATTTATTAAAACACAATCAATATTTTTTGGGAACGAGTGAATTCAAACAGTTATCATATTTTTTTGTTTTTATTTGATAAATTGTTGATTGACAAACTAATTTTTTCTACATTTCAATTCTTTCCTAATGTAAGTAACACGATGTTTAACAGTATGCAGTACAATTAGAAATGTAAGTATTCCCGATCAATAATGATTACAATTTATGATAATTTTCTTAGTAATGTTTCTTTATGTCGGACTGTTTCCTTAACACTTACAACGAAAAAAAATTTCATCGAGTCAAACCAAGACTAAGTTTTTGATAAAAAATCAATTAAAAAATCATTTCTGCTATCTTTAGTTTGTTACGTTGTTCCTATGAAAGTTAATTGTTAACCATTGCTTATGAGCCGTCCCTAGCCTTCAGACAGTAGTGTGAAATTATATTTTCCTCTATGTTACTTGAATATACTTAAAATTAAGTTCAAATTTCGGAACTTTGAAGGCCTATAACTCAAAAACGAGGGGTTTCTGATATCACAGCAATATTTTAACGTCATCGACCCACTCGCGAGTTTTTTGCATCAAGTCCCTGAACACCTGCATATACTGACGATTTGCTTTACATTTGAAAGCTTCTGCAGATCCATTTCACACCTTTACAAGGTGGATTCACCAAAAACTCTTGTTTTTTCTGTCTTCATGACAGCAAGGCTAACGAGCACCTAATATTCCGTACAAAATGCACATCAAATATGAGTTGTTGGTAGATTCGAAGATTTCTTTAGACATTAAATGAGAAGCCTTGTAAAGGCACTAAACAAGACTATGTTGTCCGGTATTTCTCGCATTTATATTTGAACTTTATGCCTGTCAACTTCGAAAGTAAAAGTGATAAACAGTGAAGAGCGTCGTCAGGGATAAAAGTTAGTCAAAGGATTACTGTTTGTCTGTAATATCCTGGACAAAAAACTAGACAAAGAAAAGCAAGATTCAATTGAACTTAATTTTTATACTTAATATCTTCAAAAACGTATAATAACCGTATGAACTAACCATTAACAAGCTGTCGATTTCATCATAATTGTGATGAAATCTAGATAAGAAAACGAAGATCAAAATAATATTAAAAATCAGAATAATTCAGCTCAGTTTTACTTACTATCATATCCACTTGTCCATCACATTGATCATAAATTTCTTCAGCTGTAGTATCGTAATGTGTTAATGGGTTGCCAGGATTAGAAAACTGGAAAAACATCTCATATTCATTATTTTTATAACGATTTGTATCATTTGAGGAAACTTTGATATGGCACACCCTCTATGATTGTAAATAATTTTAAAATTTGAAGACTAATGATAGCTGTAATCCTTAAAATTTTCAAATTGTTATCTCAAAAGACAAAGGAGACATTGAACTTTATCCAATTGATGAATTATCCTGTATAATGGTTAGGCTCTTTCTCTTTATTTATAAAGATTATTACAGCAATGAGAAAGTGCATCTAGTACAGATATTTTCATTATATTTTGAGTCTCACGAGATCAAATGAACATAACCTATTATTAGCATTACCTATATTGGTCTATAACTTAATTTGTGCGGTGCTTTTTCAAAATTTGAATGTGTATTTAAGAAAAACATGTACAATAGTATTGCCCATCTGAAGCTATGACCTTTTCTCATCTTTCTGGCAATTTGTGGATCCCATACCAAAAGAACTGCGCCGGTTTGTCTGCCAAGAATGAATCAAGCCAATTTTTGAAATCTTGCTCTGATATGAACCGTATTCCAGTGAGGGCGTTCTGCATCGACCGGAACAAATGGTAGACAGAAGGGGCAAGGTCTGGGCTATAAGGCGATTAAGGTGAAACTTCCCATCCACTGTTTTCCAAATAGTTCTTAACTGGAATAGCAACGTGAGGTCGAGCGTTGTCATGATGGAAAATTATTGCCTCGTGTCTGGTCGCCAGTAACAATCCGATGCAAAAATTACTTGCTTCTGTAGCGTTCCAGCAGCATTTCGGACATGCAAAACCGCCTTTTGACGTCTCTCGACTTGAGTTCATGTGGAACCCAATTTCCTTGCTTTTGAATATATGAAGCTGCTTTTAAACATTTTGAAATAGCTGCTTGAGTGACACTTAAGGATTCTGCAAGCTCTTCTTGTGTTAGACAACAATCTTCATCGAGTAATGCTTCCAGTTCTTCATTGTCAAACTTTTTTGGCTGCCCAGGACGTTCATCGTCTTCCAAGCCAAAATCACCACATTTGAATCGTGCAAACCACTTTTGGCACCTTCGCTCAGCTAGATCATGTTCACCATAAACCTCTACCAAAATAAGATGACTTTCGGCAGCATTTTTCTTCATATTAAAGTAATGAAGAAGAACTCCCCGCAAAAACACTTTTTCAGGAAAAAAGTTCGACATATTTGAGTCAAAAAAAGTTATTGTTCTGAACGCTTCAAATGTATGACATATACTGAAAAGACGCACAACAACAGGAGCTTTTCAACGCAGGTTCCGAATATTGGAACGTTGTAATATTATGCAAGTTACGCCATCTCTTAACAAACCGCACGAATTAAGTTATATATCCAAGAATATATTGAACATCGTGTGATGTTTTTTATATCAATGAAAAAATGTACTTTGTTTCAAATACAAATATCTATTTGAGCAAAAGTATCTGATATCTGATGAAGAAAATTGGAAAAGGAAATATTAGTTATACATAGAAAAAATTGAGATAACGTTGAGCAGCTAATTTGAACTCAAATATGGTATTGAACACTGAATTGAGTAAGAATTCCTGGAATTATCGGTGATACCCAAACTGTACTAGTAATTGTGTTTTGTAAACACCAAATTTTTATCAATTTCCACTTATTAGTATCAGTTATTAAATAATGAAACTTTACACGGCATGGATCACCATATAATACCATGGTTGGTGCAACTATCTACTTGTCACATTACTTATGACACATTTTCAAAAACTCAAATGCCTGTTTTAAATCTGATGCAATCTTGAAGTTTTTCCTCAAAATATCTAAGAAGTAACAAATATTAAAAATGAAGTTTTTTTATCGAGAACTTAAGAAGATTATACATACTTGGTCGAAGATGACGCTGTTTGGAATCTCTTTGGCTAGTCGGTGAACAGTTCCAAACATCCCGTTTGGTGAAAAAGAGTTTTCTGTAACTGCACACCTCACAACTTCAGCACCTAAAGCGCGCATGACGTATTCCTTTTCCTTGGAAATTTTTTCGGACATAACAATAATACAACGGTATCCTGAGAACAAACATAATTCACTTCAATCAATAAATAAGATCACATCAATCAACAGACTATTAGTAAGTCTAGGACAATAGAAATTGATCGAAAAATTTGCTTTATTGGGATCACAATTTTATTCTTTCCATAAAAAAAATCAGTTTTGCTCTTTCAATTCTCAATTTTCAACAAATTTGTCTGTGAAACCACATAATTGTATCAATATAAAAATTCTTCTGGATTTATCGTCGTGATCTTAGTTTGTCATGTATCTTGAAAGATACAGAACATTCCCTGATTCTTTATTCAAATTTAGCGTCTTTATTTTAGTTCCATTATCTACCGCATCGTCTCTTTATGCCTTATACAGTAATTTTCTTAAGTTTCCAACATAAACTTGGCGTCAAAGTTTGTTTATTTTGCAAATTGGAACAGTGAAATTGACCTCATTCAAAGAAGTAGGGTCGACGTCCAGTTGGGTATTTTCAGACACAGCACCTAGTGCCCCCAAGAAATTAATGTTTGTGTAGGAATCTTCAAGGGAAGATTCATTAGTCATCAGATGAGTTCACCACTTCACACCCGAAACTGAAGAACAATCAAAATAATGGATTGAAAGAAAGAACAGGCTTCAAAGAAGAAAATCTATCTGCAGGCTTTGTCTTGGTGTCTTCTTTAACTATCTTGAAGAAGAAAAAACTATTAACTGTGAATATTATTTAAGTTCGCGAAATACTCGCAAAGTTTAAGCGAAGAAATCAAGCAAAAACAGCCGCATTTGGCTAAGGAGAAAGTGTTGTTTCACCAGCTCACACATCCGTCATTGCAATGACCAAAACTGATCAATTAAAGTTTGAATCGCTACCTTTTCAGTCAAATTTAGTCACATCGGTTCATTTCGTGTTCCTAGATTTAAAAAAAAGGAAGAGATGAATCGGAATTTTGAGGAGCTTGATGATTCTTATCATAAAAAGTTTTTTCAGTTTCAATTTTATTGAATAAATATTCTACTGGAGCCTTGGTATATAATTTCACATAAAAATTACTGAAATCTCATTGGTGTTACTCCAAGTCATTTGCTACAACCCCTAAACTTATGTATTACAAAAACAATATACGAACCATAAGGGAATCGAATCAATCGAATTTACCTTTGATAGTTGCCGCCAGAGCCAAACCAATACCTGTGTTACCTGATGATGGTTCTACAATGGTACAACCAGGCTTCAAAATCCCTTCTTTTTCGGCATCTTCCAAAATTCTATGTGCCATCCGATCTTTTACGGATCCACCGGGATTCAAATAATCACATTTAACATCTAGAATACACAAAAATCTTCAATCAAATGTAAATCAATCAATTCTTCATATATTTCGTAAGCTGTTTAAACATATTTTCTCTTTGTATCACAATTTTTGAGATATTATATGTTTTATTTTAGAATATATTGAATTGTCTGCTCGTCGTTTTTTGCATCTACTTCCTGTATAGCTGGATGAAAAAATTTTCGTGCAACATCAGGGAAAAATTAATCAAATTATCCAAAGTGTGACTTTTTATTAATCATATTTTCGTTTCATTTCATTTCATTTCAAGTCTCTTGCCTTTGCATCATGGTTACTACTAATCAATATTCCATCAGGAAAAGTGAGCAATTTCCTAACCACAAATTTAACTTGAGATTTTGTAGGCGGCTTAAAAATTGAAATAACTGAGCTAGTCTAAGAAAACATTGAAAAGTGATCAGCTACTACCTTGCTTTTTGAGTCTGAAGGACAGAAAAGAGAAAACAGGCTAGATTTAGCTGAAGAATTAGACAGAAAAACAACAAAATTATATTTGAGAATGGATGAAGAAACATTCGACAAACTCGTTAGGAAAATAAAATATAAGATAACTGACAAATCCTTGGTAGAAGACGTAATATCAGCAAATCAAAAACAATCAGTTGAACTTCATCTGCGCATGCTTCTGATCAAGAAATATCGCGCCTTGCATTGCATTGCATGTTCTCTTGTACTATACAGAGAACTTTCAAGGGACACTGGAAAATAACCTCACACCTAAAACGAAAAATTTACTCCAGATCATCGGCAAGCACGTCTGCGTTTTGCACATGTTTATCTGAATTGGAACAATGGAGATCTGTTCTGTTCTTTTGCTGCTTTGGAGATCGTAGTGCTTATGGAGATGATTCGGTGCGGTTTAATTTCCATAGGAGCACAAACCGACCCTGTTTACAGCGTATGTGAGCATCAGAAACAATCACCACTGTTGCTATTTTGATAACCTCTCAAAATTTTTAATCTGTCATCAGTTAATTTAATCACAGATTATAGAATGTGGACCAAAACAACAATTGAAAAATATTCGAGAATGGTATTTAATGCAAATATACTCACAAACATCACATTCTAAGCCTTCTTGTCGAGGAATTCTGTTTAATCGTATCATAGGTGTGTTGCCAATTGCAGCCAATGCGTTTGGAAGAATCTTCGGCCTCGGTTCATTCCTGTGAATGAAGGAAACGTGAAATTAAGAGGGTTGATTGAAAAGTTTCCCGCATAACAAAAACACACATTTTTACCATTCATTTTTCAACAGGTACATCCGAACTCTAGTCTTTTTAACCCTTTTAAATAATAATTGTCGTCTTTACCTTTGTTTACATATGAGATAACGTCCTCATTTTCTACAAAAATCATTTCGAAATATGAAGAAAAATCAATGAGGATCTGGTTAATACGATTAGTGGTCAACCAATTCATATTGCAATTTGTATATTTAGCCATAGCAATCACAAACATGTAAAAACGTGCGTTCATCTAAAGCAAATTCCTTTTCTTCAAATTCTCTAGTTATTTCGATTCCTCTCCTTACCTAATTTAACCAAGATGAGTAATAATCACTCTGAGTGTCTCATCACTTTGAAAATCCTTCCTCTTTCATGTCTTTAGTGGTTTTATCAAGAGTAACAAATAGACGTATAAAATTGGACTGATTTTGCTTAAGCGGTATCCATAAAGAGTTCAAAATATTCAATCAGCCAAACTAGCACCAAATACAAGGAAAGTTTAAACCAAGCACATGGTTGGCCCGGAACCAAAAATCACGATTTTTGCTTATGAATTCATCCTGTCTGTAGCATGATTTTTGACTACGCTTGGATTCAATGTTTGGAAACGTAAAAACGGATCAAAGTAAAATTTGATCTGGGAATTAACTGTCCCAGCGACAGACTTCAGATAACCTGTACTTTATCTGAGACTCTTCGAGATAGGTTTAATTCAAAAAACAAAAGCAGCAAAAACGTTCATTGTTGAAACTGATAAAAAGGCGTCCTAAAAATACGAGGATATGAAAGATTTCTCAATTAGACCTAATTTCAAAATTTACGAAGTGAAGAAAATAGAGAAAAATGTTACGATGAAAATGTTTCATCATTTCCTGAATATGTTTCTATGATAAATGTTTATAAATGTATCTATAATAAATAAAACATGAAAGCATTGACGATGATTTAAGTATATTTGTGAATGAAGAAGGTGCGAAAATTGTAGGTGTGGATGATGAAGACTCACCTAACCAGTAAAACGTAAATGAAACTCGTGTATTAAATGTGCATTTGGAGAGATAGTGGATTATAACATGTACTGTTTTTCATGTGATATCTTTCATTTTCCAATATTAATTAACGATTCCACCAATACAGGTTACCTGTAAAGAATCTTCTTCAAAGTTAATAAAGACCAGCAACAATTTAGAAGCATTTGTTCTGATGCACATCGAAGGATACATATTGATCAACATTTATCCAAATTTGGTTATTTTCAATGAATCTTTCAACAATTTTTCACAATTTAACAGTCTTTCATAATTATTTCAATAGTGCACACAAACTTCAAAAATTAAGAAGTTCAATCAATATCAATCAATTTTTTTCCAAATAAAATTTTCGGAAGTGGCATTTATAATGCAGTGAGTAGGATTCGTGCGTTCGTGTAATTTTACGCTCTACCGTGATAAAAAACTTGGCTCCGTATTTTAGTATGTAATACGAAGACCTACCATCTAATATAATGACAAGAAATAGCCTTATATATCTGTAAGTGCCAAGTTTCTTATCTTATTGTATTTTTCTTCACAACTTTTTATCTATTATTGAAGTGAGAAACAAATAATTAAATAATTTCAAATTTTAAACGCATTAGAAAATTTACTAGCCACATTTAATGAATTAATTATCAAAATGGATGTTTTGGAATGTATCCAAGAAAAATTGATTGGAAAAGCTGATGCTATTACCTACATTTAAAGATGCATTGAAAATATGTTTTGCTGAAAAATGAGACTTTTATTTTATGAGTTTAAAGTCAAAGACAGAAATTCATCGTCAATATCAATGGGTGATGGATGTGATAAAGTAGGATCAACCATCTTGTTGAAAGAAATAACTCACTACACAATAATGGGTTCTACAGAAAAATCTTGTGAGGTTACAATGGAAGAAACATAATGTAGGCCTCTGGATTGATTGAAAGTAAAAATAAAATAATCATTTGCTTCCAATAGATGCAAGATCTAATAATTTAGCTGCAGTAATTCATATTTTCAATAATTTTGAACAACTATTTACTAATAATTGAATCACTCCTGTACAACAATCAACATTTGTACCCATTCGAATGCAATAAATTTATTATAAACTTTTTTATCTTAATAGCATATGTAAGAAAACAAAACGTAATGATAATTTCGGATTTACTACTCAATATATTCGATGTGAAATTGAATATTATAAAAATTCTATTTGAAAAAAACCTCTTACCAATCTTTAGTAGTATGAACGGTTGTACTTCTATCGATTTTCGAATTCCATGGGCATTTTTGTTCATTATTTGGAACGCAACAAGCGTCGTTCAATGGTGATCTATAAACGTATTTGCTCATCTCGTATAAGAAGTTGTCTTAAAACTACTGAAAAATCAGTCGGTTTGACCTCACAAGCTTTATAATCAGCAGTTGGACGTCATGCGAGTACCAGTTTGATTTATTCGATTACAGAGTGGAAAACAAATAATTATTTTTAAATTTACTGTCCTACTATCATGATTAAATCAAAATTTCAATGTAAATAATCGTTATTACTAACAGTTGAGCCTTTTACGAATTGTTTTTTATTTATATCATTAGCATCAGCAAATTTGCAAAAATTTTTTGATAAAAATGTAGATATACTACTAGAATGTATTACAAAATCAAAAAAAGGTGATACCATCTCTAGAATAAATAA
The DNA here is from genome assembly GCF_026250575.1 of Diorhabda carinulata. Classification (NCBI taxonomy): domain Eukaryota; kingdom Metazoa; phylum Arthropoda; class Insecta; order Coleoptera; family Chrysomelidae; genus Diorhabda; species Diorhabda carinulata. The sequence continues at coordinate 16,900,418 of NC_079461.1, forward strand.
AAAACAGGAAAATATTTGAGGTTTGTTCAGTAAAAAATTTTTGCAACGACATCCTTATTCATGATAAAGAAAAAACATCCAATGAATTTGTTTTTATATCTGGTATCACTTCAAAAGTTTCAAATGAGAATATTCAGAATACGATATACAGTATAGAGTTTTATCATTGGATACGGTTAGAAATTACCATTTTGAGACATTGTCTTACGTTGAAATATTTTATTCAATTGTATTTACAAAATATTATAGTTGTTTAATAAAACAATCTACGATTTTTGAAGATACTACAGGACACCCACACGAATCATCCGAAGATGACATCGACTTGGTATCTTCAGCAGACATACCTTTTCTTGGTGGGAATGCTGTCGATGCTCTCAATATTATTGCAGTTATAGTTTCATTTACAGCGCTGGAAACATAAATTGTTGATATTTCTAAAGCAAAAAGCATCGAAATTTTGAGAAAGGATATAAAAATACGATTCCAACTTTTTAGGCTACGAAACAGGCAATGGAAAAGAAGATACTGAAGACGAAAGTGATAAGGAAACATAATGTCTTGAGGAATGGGAACCTGAAATATAAAAAATTGTCAGTCACAAAGAAAAAGAGCTAACAAAAGAAATGAAAAAATTAGAAGCATAAACATACATGAAACCAAGACTATGAACAGCTCAAATTCCTCGTCTTAATGACAGCAAAAGATAAAAAATTAGAGAAAGAAATAAGAGAAAGAACAGCAAATGCAAGGCAACTATTTAATGTGAAGAAACGTTTTTTCTAGTAAACACTCAAGAAAATAAGAGTGGATAGTTATGGAAGGCTATAAATGGCTCTGAATCGAAAACAACAACCGCAAGATATTGTAAAAAAAACAGGAAATGGAAATTATATGAAAATTGAGATCTAGGCTAGATTAGATCATATCAAAAATGATGCTTACAGACAAATATTAAATACAAAACCTGCACAACAATACTCAGAGTAAATTAACGAAGATGGTTCGGACATGTGAAGAGAATAAGTAAAAAAAGGATTGAAGAAGAATGCGAGAAGCCAGGACAGCAAGAGCTAGAAACAGAGGTAGACCAAAATAGAGAAAAAATTTTGGAATGAAATGAAAAAACTAATCCTCACGTCTCATAAACGTAAAATACAGTAACATCAAGTAAATAAGTGAAAATTTTACAAAAATATGTTTATTTAGGGTTTTCATTTTGTGTTTGATTCAGTGGACGCTATTAGAATTTTGATGGTTTTTCATCCACTTAATAGAATTGGCTAAAAAATTGTGAACACGGATATCAAATTCAGAAATGCTTAGGTGATAGATGAAAGGAAGTTAGTGAAGATCATAGGTTAATTTTCTTCACAAGTAATTTTCACTCGATCCTATAGTCATGCCAGTGGAACTTTCCCGGTTTTGCTCCATTATAGTTAGTCCAGACGAATGTTTTTTCCATGCGGACAATCCCTAAAGTCGGGGGCAAGATTTTCATCACCTGACTGCTTCAACTGATTAAAATAGTCCCATAAACGCATTCTAATGGAAATAGATTTGTCTAAAAAGTAGTACTTGAAATGTACTGCTTCAACCACCACATTCGCCCATATTGCATTCTGGGATTTCCATTCATTTTCTTGGTAGTGAAAAATTTGAAAAAACTGGATGATGTTTATATTGCCTCCTGAAGTCAGTTCAAAGAACTATACTTATCCATCTCGTCAACATTCTATTATGCCCTTATTAAGTCGCGTCTCTGATATGCCCTTTACTTCTTAGTTACGTGAGGTGTGACGCAATTTGAACGAAGCTTCAAACTACAAAACAAAGCTGAAGATATTTGCTTACCGTATACTCAAATCCCCATTAACAATTTTTGCTGTAGGACCACAATATTTTCTCAAAGATCCGTAGTTTTGACAATAATAATTCAATTCTGCATTAATCATGTGTATATCATCTTTTGGATGAAGGACTAATTCCTTCTCTTTTTCAGCGGTCGGATTTTCTTTTATATTTACAAGAGAACCAGTAATTGTGTTGAGTCTTCTATAACGGATCCTTTCTCTACATACATTCAAATCACATTCGATAAATATGACCCTAAAAATTATAATAATTAAGACAGAAAAGTGTCTATCGCGGATATCTACCAACCATCATACGCGCCAGATTTCGTTCCCGTATCGTTGTTGTAACTCAATATATGTCTTGGAAATACGACAAACGTTTAAATTCCAAATTAAAGTGATCTTTATATTGTGAATTCACTTCTCTACTCTCTACTACTGTAATTTGATAGCTTATATTTTATTATACATTTTTTATTACTACTTAAGTTCCAAATATTTCTAAACTGTTTTATTCAATTTCTTTTACAATCATTCTGGATACCATTCCAGAAAATCATCACACAATCTGGTTTGTGAATTTCACGGCCTCAAAAATTCAGTAACGCTTAAGACATTGAAAGAGCTGATACCTTTTTGATATATTGGTTTGAAAATTCTTTCATTATCCGTTCCATGCTAGGATAAAAACACCAATTATTGACACTGACCCAAATGTTGACACTTCAATTTCAAAATATAAAAATAAGGTATTAGGCCCCCTCCAATAGTTATCACATCAGATATAAATCATCTGGCTGATATTAAAACCTTGTCCTGCATCTAAGTCAACTTTTTAAGTGAAATATTGTGAGTAAAAATCGCCATTTCACATCGTCTGCTCTATGAATACCATAAGGAAGAATGCCACAAGAGTTAGTGCCCTAAATTTCAATAGAAAATCATGGTTAGGTTCGGTATCATCATTAGGTCTCACAAAATTGTTGTCACCTGTTTGAATATTAGGAGAAACGGTTGATTTGATTGCTAAGGTGACATTTGGATTTGAATAATTTCGTAGTGCATCAAGACGCTCAAACGTTTCAAATCAACGAAGTGGACCTTGAGTTGACATCGTCTGATCCCAATCTTGACATTCGGTTCTTGAAATTGACATCAACGGAGTATCACTTTTATAATAATTATAATAAATAATTGGGGGAGGAAGATACAAAACATTTTGTGATCCATTGAAGATTCCTCTTTGTATGAGTTTTGAAAGTTTTGATTCATTGAACCCGAGCGATGTGGTGCACGACATGTAAGTTCTGAAGCTTCTGAAAATGGTCATTCACATGCTCAAAGTACAAGTCCTTTCAAGAACTGTTTACTTTGGTAAAAACTGCCTCAAACAGTCGAAAGAAACGACTGCAGGAGAAGGTTCCAAGCGTTGTAACATCGGATAGTTCTCGAGATTATCACGATAGAAAAGAGAAGAAAAAGATCGAAGCAGAAGTTACCAAGATTAAAAAGTCTCGGGAACGTGTGAATAAGGTAGAAGATAGGGCCCAACAACTCCAGAACAAAGAGAAAGAACTACAGATAAAGAAACGAAGAAGAAAGAAGAGCTAAAAGTTTTAGAAATTGCGGCCGATCATGTGAATCTGAGAAGTGGATCCCAAACGTGAAACGGAATGCGTTTGCCTGGTTGCCAAAATTCTGTAGATCTCTTTTCTGAAATATATTTCAACATGTGCTGTATATCTTTTGTTCATTTAGACCTTGATTAACGAAAAGTCAATATTTAAATTGGTGTCAACTGCAAATATCAACATATGGAATTTTCGAAATCAAATGTGTCAATATTGGGTGCAAAAAGGTATTTACGAGAAAAATCGTTCGTGATAATAGAAAAAAATATTTTTGTAGGTCCAATATGTGCAAACTGTTCACGAAGAACTCACAATTCATGATAACTACCTAAAAGTTTTATTTTTTTGAACATTTTTGTAAAAAGCGGAGTCGAATGATTTCTATTCTTATAGTGTCTTCTTATAGTGTCAACAATTGGTGATTTTACATCAATTAGATTGGATTCAAAACACACTAGAGAAGGTAATCTCAAAAGATATGACAATTATTCTTGATCATTTCGTCTCCAGTACATTCTTTGGTAACTAATTTTGTTTCTTGAGCCTCCATGTATAATGGTCTCCAAATAAATACTCCTGTATGATTTCTTTGGAAAAATATTTAGTAGGAATGTCACAAATTCGTCTTAGATGATATGAGGCGTCATCAAATACAATCACACTGTTTGCATGTAGTGCTGGTACCAGTTTTTCTTCGAACCAAGATTCACTCAATATTCTAGTGATAATCTACATACTTCTGACTTAAAAATAATGCTTCACTCACCAAATTTTTTTGTTTTATACCTATTATCATACCCCATTGTTCTATATTCGTTTGTACAGTTCATCAACTATTTTATAACTCTAACGCTGTTTTCTTTTAAATCTTACCAAACATACCTCAAGGAAAGGTTCAGTTCTACAAGAATACCTTGAAGAATGTTTGATGCAGACATACTGTAGATTGTTTCGCATATTTAAATTAACCTGTCAGGTTTAATTTTTGAAAAAGTTTTTGAAAAATCATAAAGTCGGCTAAAAACCGTTAAAATCTGAGTATCTTTTCAATTATTTGGCCTCTCTTTGTGACCAGGACAAGTTGTTTACTATTCAGTTCGCAGTGAGGCGTCTCTTATCTCCTTTTGTAAAGATATTTTCGTTATTTGTTGACCGGAATTATATTTTTAGAAGTGGAGGTTAGGTTGCAAGGTTGCAATCTCCCTCGATTATTATAATTATTCTTGTGACACAGGCCGTGACGATTCGTTTACCTGTTGGGTGGAGTATCCAGTGAATCAAAATATTTGAAGTCTGTGTCGGTGTATGGAAATCCGACTAGAACATAACCGTTCGTGAGGCAATCATCTTGAAGAATTCGTTGATTAACTACTTGTGCTAGTAAATCGGAATGAAAACATACTTCATTTTGACATTCTCTGAGCTTTTTGCCTAATTCCGTAGGCGATATCCATGCCTGACACAACAAATATTCAAAATCTATGAATACGATGTTAAGATTGTGAGATAATAGCACAGCTTGAGTTTTTCTACCCGAACCTATAATATTTAAAAATGGAAGAAATAAAAATAATTTTGATTAATATTGAAATATTGAAAAGAACGAAGTTCTATCAATCCAAACCGTACACCATAAATAGAAAACTTAAAAAATAAAAAAGTTGCGAATACTAATTCAAAATCTCATGGAAAGACTGGAAAATGTGGAGTTTAGTAGCAGTGAAAATAAAAGAGAAAGATAAAGTAAAATTTGCATGAAATCATATGTGATTAATAAGAAATAATCTCAAGCTATTGATCAGGCGACTTAATATTAAAGTATTGTGGATTATAGTTTAACGAAGGTTGAAATAATACAATGGAGACGGTTGCCCCTTTGTGCACACAGAAAAAATCTAGATCACATTATCAAGAAGCTCAATCTGATAACAGTAACGAAAACCAGTATGCTTCAAACTCGAATCAAAAGGAATTCATCAACTGCACTCTCAAAAATTTCCTAAATGCGCATTAGACTACATTCCAAATATATATCGTTCACAGATGACATTCCAATAGTGGATTTATGATCCAAGATTTGAACCTAAACACCAACACGGTGGTAATACTTTGATATTGCCACCATATCATCCTGATTTTATGCAAATAATTTTCATTTTCTACCATTAAAATATATGTAATGTAATATAGCTCCCAGTAGAACCAATTGGAGTTTCAGCGGCTGTAAGAGACACAATGAGGCCCCAATCTTCATGGGTCGTTTGGTGGGTCCATTTGTGTTTGCCTATTTCTGTAGCGTCTTTCCCTGATAACTTTATCTGTGGCGTTTCGTTACTCTCCATGTTCGTAGAGGTCTAAGTTCTTTTGCGTATTCTATCATAATTTAATGCTTGTTTGGTTATATTTGTTGCTGGTTTTTGTAGTATATGATTTGAAATCAACTATAGATGATATAAATCATTAATCATTATGAGGATTATGATCTAGTAGATTCTGAAAGTGAAAATAGGGAAATCAATGTCAAAACTTTGTTAAGAGATTCATTATCATTGCAGTCGATTGAAATTTTATGTGAAATTCATCAATGATTAATGTATATTAGAATATTCACCAAGAAAAATGATTTCCGTTTACTTTTGAAACAATTTAAAGCATACAATGATTCCGCAGATTGTACAGAAATTGGTAGACCAATAAAACAAAATGTGGTAATGTACAGAGTTTGTGGCATTGACAAAAACTTAATGAAATGAATCAAGAACCAACCAGTAACTTGAAAGAGCACAACCAAGGTTGAGATCATAGCCGGAACGAAATTCAGGGGCAGCGATTAGTTCTATTACAACATAAGAAACTTTGTTAATATCTAACTTAATGCTTCAAATCGAAATACAAAACGCTAGTCAAGTTATTTTGATGATGACAAGAAAATCATCAACTACATTTCCTAAATCCGCAGCTCACATAAATGAGTCAAGAACCAACCAGCAACTTCAACCAAAGAGGATGCTCCAGGTCCACTTTTTCTTCTAAAATTTAGACGGTAGCTTCACATTCAGCACACGGTTTTGATTTAAATTGTACAGGTAAGTGCGCTATGGACTTCTGAAATTACTTTCATAGCTGGAAATTGGAAAACTATTTCCATTAACTGGGAAAGTTCGTTGATATTAATGATTCTATAGATAGCAGGGAGACATACAACTACAATGAACTTAACCTAGCAGACGATCCACGCGGAGATCCAAGAGATTTTATTCAAAGCTTCAGAATGCATTGAAGGAAGAATTTTGTCAGTTGATTCACAAGTTAAGTTTATGATCGTACAAAAGCTGAGATCAAGTCACTTATCTAACTGTTTTTAATTAGAATATAGTTATTTGATAAAACTGTGTTATCATTTATTACTAGAAGTTGTTTTATCTAACAAAGACAGTACGTGATGTTGAGGTGAATGAAACTATTTTTTTACCTCTTTATAATAGCATAACCTCAACATAACAAACCTGAATTTAACTAATTAGTTGATATAACTAAAATTTTACCGATTTAATATATCGAAGTTGCACTGTATTTAACTACAAAGTTCAAAATCTTTCAATATTGTATAATCTTACAGTATATTATATACAATCACAAAATTTTTTTGTGCTGCCATCTAATATTTGATTGGTATTTCAATTTTTATCGATATTCTACAGTGTGACTGGGAAATTAGTCACTAGAGCGCGCTACAGAATTGACCAATAATATCGAGAACTTCATTGTTGTGTTCAGAGAATGACCACTAGATCACGCTAATAGATAACTGGTGAAATATTTCGATACCAACAAGAAATGTAGAACATGTATTCGTACTTTAAATGTGTCTGTTAAATCTGACTTACCTCTAGGACCCAGAAGGAGAACTCTAGGTTTAATTGGTCGTAAAAGTTTTCTTATTTTAGCCGTATCAATTATTTCTGCAATTATTTCAGCAATGTGTCTATGTTTGAGATGAACTTCTCGTAATGAATTTTTGAAAATATTCCTAAGAGCAACTAGTAATCGTCTTTGTTCAGGCCAATGTGGTGATACCTCAAAAATTAAATACGTTTCAAGACATACAGTCGATATTCGTTTTCATCTTTAAAGGCATTTCCAGTTTAACAATTACGCCAATCACCTGTTGTGTCCAAGGTATAGAAGAAAGAAATAACATTCCGCCATCTTCAGTGACGTTTCATTGTTTTCAATCTAACGATCTAATCAAAGAATAGGGGAAATGTGCCTATGATGGACCCCCGCCAATGATGGACCACTAGCTATATTTTCAAATTTACCGCGCATATTACACTACCACCATATTGGTTGGGTTGATTGATGCTTATAGTCAGTTGTTTACAAGCGCTCTTGCGAATCTAAACCGTTTTTGTGAAAATAAATAAATAAATTGAAATTGGTATGTATTGATATAACAAAGTAGCATGGCATGATGTTAGATAACTTTTGTTTTACTCTTAGCTAGAATCTGATTTTGTTACTACAGCTTGATAGAACTGTTGCATGTTGATTGGCGAGTAAAAATTGAGGTTATGGCGGAGAACAAAAAAAATTGAGATTTTTATCTGATTTATGCAATATGGCCTATGATGGACTACTTAACGGATCCCAATGATGGACCAGGGGTCCATCATTGGAACTGAAATAAACAAAATAAATATATTGTTTTAGTAGTTTTTCTTTTCCATTTATAGAGATGGCATCCAAAAAAAGACAACAGTGGGACGAGCATGATAAGCGACAGGCTATTGAGAACGTACAAGATCACAGTATGGGCTTTAAGTTGGCTGCAAAGACCTTCAATGTTCCCAAAACAACTTTGCGAAGGCGTTTGGCTAAACAGGACAGTTCCAAGGGTAATTTGGGAGGACGAACCGCAATTTTCTCTAAAGCCATCGAAGAGGAGATTGCAGGATATATTATTGATATGGAAACACGTTTTTTTGGTTTAACCTCTAAAGATTTGCGGCGGATGGTATTCGAAGTAGCCGAAAAAAATAAAATAGAGCATCGTTTCAATCGTGAAACAAAAATGGCAGGTTGGAAATGGGTGAGGGGATTCCTGAAGCGCAATCCACGAATTTCTTTGCGTAGTCCAGAAAGTACATCATTAGCTAGAGCCCAGGCTTTTAACAAGCCTAATATTCAAGCCTATTTCAATGCACTATCTAACACTCTGGAGCAGTACAACTTTCCTCCCGAAAATATATTTAATATGGATGAGTCAGGTTTGACTATGGTCCAAAAGAAATGTCAAAAAATTTACGCTTCAAAAGGTCGGAAGCAAGTTGGTGCAGTCAGCAGTGCAGAGCGTGGGCAGCACGTGACCGTAGTGTGCGCAATGAATGTCATGGGCACTTACATCCCTCCTGCTCTTATTTACCCTCGTCAAAGGATGAACGATGAGCTTATGAACGGTGCTCCCGTTGGTAGCATAGCTTTCGTACAAGAAAAAGGTTGGATGACCAGTGAAATTTTTTGTAGATGGCTAAAGCATTTCGTGAAGTATACGAAAGCATCTAATAACAATAAGGTTCTTTTGCTCCTAGATGGGCACAGTAGCCATAAGAGTCTCGAATCTCTTCAGTTTGCAAAAGAAAATGGGGTAATTGTGTTCTGCTTCCCGGCACATTGTTCACATCACGTTCAACCATTGAACGTAAGATTCTTCCGTCCTCTGCATACGTATTTTGATCAAGAAATCCAATTATGGCTTCGTCAAAACCCGGGGAAGGCAGTGACTCAATTCAAAATAGCAGGTCTTCTCAATCAAGCTTATTTGAAGAGTGCTGTACTATCAAATGCAATAAATTTGTTCAAAAAGACTGGCATTCATCCTTTCAATCCTCATGTCTTCGAGGACTGGCAGTTTGCACCAGCTTTAGCAACGGATAAGCAGATTCCCGAGGCTCAAGGAGATATCATCGAGAACCAAATGGAATTAGAAATTCAAACCCCATCCACATCTGGTCTTAACATGTCTTCATCGTCAGTTCTCGACATTTCTGTGAAGGAAATTTGTCCTCCCCCTCAAACTGTAGCAATTGGTACTGATAAAAAAAAATGCAGAAGAAGGGGAAAAACTGGTCATTTGAATTCAACACCAGAAATTCATGAACTCAAAGAGAAGGTTATAGAAAAGGAAACAAAGATAAGAAAACAACAAGCCAGGATAGTAAAACGGAAACTTGTCATTGAAAATGACAGTTCTGATGAAGATTAATCCGCCTTAGAGAACTTTTTGGAAAAGGGACAAGATGACTCAGATGATGATGCTAGCTGCCTTTACTGCAATGAGTTATTCTCGCACTCACGTGCAAAAGAAAAGTGGATTCGTTGTCAAAAATGTAACTCGTGGTGCCATAATGAGTGCGCTGGTGTTTCCTTCCATTGCAAGTCTTTTATTTGTGAGCTCTGTACCTAACGTGATGTTAGTTTGTTCTATATTTTTTCTAATAAAACTTTAAAGACATTTTTTTTTCATTTATTTTAAAGGGGTCCGACATGGGCAGATGTGTGCCAATGATGGACCCCTCGACTACTTTTTTAAAAATAGCTATGCTATTAAACAGGAAATTATTTGGCAGAAAAATCTTCCTATACTATAATAAACTTCGAGCTAAGTATATATTTTCATGTAAAAAAAATTAATAAGTCCAAAACTAAAAAAGTTGTAATGATATTTCCTTAAGGGGTCCATCATAGGCACATTTCCCCTAATCTGTTTTTTTCTAACGGCAATAAATAGTCGAAATCAACCTTATTATCATTGATTCCAATCTGAAAAAAGTTACTGAATGTGCTAAATGAATGTACCATGGAAGCAAAAACCATGGTTCTTTATTATTGACTGTCAAAAGCTATCAATTTAAGAATAGTTCGTTTTGATGATCATCAATTCTGTTGTTAGATATTGAACCATTTATAGATCAAATATAAAGTTGTTAACATCGGATTTCAAACAAGTTTGCCCAAGAAATTGTTAAATTTGGAATCAAAATACCTTGCAATATAGTATATCGTTTATGTTGGGATGGAACGGAGCTATAAGATGGAATGTATGCGTTGGGATAATACCCAATTGCAATAAGTGCTTAGCGTCTGCTTCATTTCTCAAGCAATCAACCATGATCCATCCTTTTGAATAACAATTTTCCTGGCGAACCAAATATGCCAAACCTTTGGCTAAAATATAATAAAATATAATTATTATATATATATATATATATATATATATATATATATATATATATATATATATATATATATATATATATATATATAAGGCAACTTAATATTGTCGAAATCAAAATTTCAATATTTTTCACTTCAACGTATAATTTCTGAGTGTGAATTCTGTACCACTGGAAATATTTTTTTTAAATCAACAAATCTAATAATTCTGAACTAACCTAAAACTTCTGGTCTAACTTCATCGAAATCTTTGTTTAAGCACCCAATGAGTTTTTCGCGGGATATTACAACCTGTTTGGTGAGTTTACTCACTTCTGTGGCCAATTCCAGTAAGTTAATTTTTGGTGATGGAAGGAAAAGAATTCTTGGTATCTCTCTACTTTTTGCAGCGTTTAATATTATTTGTTTGGTGAAAAGTAGGTGATCGCTTGGTTTATTGATCACGAGTTCTCTAGCAATTTCGTGGAACAGATTGAATATTCGGTGTTTTTCCAAATACGGTACATGCCATAATGGAAATCTCATAGGAAGTTTTTCACGTTCTTGCGACGACATTTTCCGTTGAAATTTTATTTAACGTCTTTTGACAATGACATTTAACTACTCTACAGACTTCTATATAATATAAAACACGTTATTGATAGTGTGTTTTCTTATCTTTCTCTTAAATCATACAGTTAACTCCTCCTATTCTATTTAGAACTGAGGTCAAACTGTAAGGATCTTCTATTCGCTCTATTAAAACTGCAATTCAATTTTTCAAAAATCCATTTTTTTTTTATATGTCAACTATCGAAATCGAATGGAAATTAAAACACTCCCTCTATCATATGGGCTTTCCAATCTGTTTCCAAATACTTCTATCTAATCGTATCATGTAACGAATTTCCTTCTCATTTTACCTCATACGAATCCCAAATTAATAAAATCAATTTGTTAGAACTGGACAGAAATTCACTGTAATTAAATCATTTACTTCAAGTTGGATTCTATTAATTTCTTTGACCCTATTTTTTACTGATGTTATGTTATCAGATTTACAAAAAATCATAATTTAAAATACCTTCAATGCTATAATCTTTAGTCTTAGAGTTTTAGAACGCAATTAATTATATATCTAAAACATCCTTGTCTTCATTTTTCAATACCTTCAATCTTAAAATTGAGGAACTGCTTTATAATTTTTATCGGCAACAATTCGAATTAGCTGAATACCAGGACACCCTCATATTGAATTGATAGAGCAGATGATTTTGCAAACCTAAGAAGAACCATCAGACGTTCCCTGCAAGGCTCTACTCAAAATTCAAGTTCTTATTATTTCACTGGTAAGATTCTTTCTAACGTATTTTATTGTATATTTGATGTTTACAACCCTTTGTGTAACCCTTAAAAACAGCCCCTCTGCTAAAAATAATGACAAAAAATTACTTTTTGAAGATTTGATCTAATTGAATGGATGAATTAATCAAAATAGAAGCGATTTTGGTGTTTAGTCCGAGTCGCTCAAATTGATTCGTAGCACACGTACCTCATAAGGGAAGGGCATATCGGAGATACGATTCAATAAGGGCATAATAGGGGGTGGATAAGTTAAGTTCTACAATTGATATATGAACGAAATACTCTTTGATCCCATTTGATATGAGAAATTAAGTCATTTGTTGTCTTAACTACAGTAAACTTGATTTCGATCACTTTCCAAACATTTCATATTATGATTCATTGTAAATTTTTTGTTCATAGTTTAGACTTTGCCTTCCAAAGTATCGAAAAACTTGTTACAAACACAGTAATTTCTACTACTGTGAACAAACCTGTAAAGCCGTGGCATAAATTCCCGACAGAATGGAATTTTATAACGTAAATGTGTATTTTAGAGATTTGGAGATACTGAAAATGGCGAATAAGACGTCAAAAAGTAATTTTGAATTGCTGAAATCACAGGAAGTTATAGAAAACTGTTACTGCTAATTTTTTCACTATATTTCAGCATGTAAAAACTGTGGGCGAAAAAGTAGTTATTCCATGTTAGTGAAATGAAAGTTTTCTCCATAATATTGAAGAACATATCTTCTGAAGACACAGAAAAACCCGTATGAGCAAATCAAGACAAGAGTATTTTTTTGGCATTTAGGGGATATTGTAGACGTTTCTGATGATCAAATTTATATTTCTGCTAAAAACATGATCCAAACTGCTGAAAGACAAGTCTTAGATTATCCTCCAAGACAAATTGTCTGTCAAAATTTTTTTATCCGCCTCCTTCACTGGATATAGTGCGATTTCTATTCGATTCCTAAAGTGAAATTTGCATTAGAACGAACAAGATTCAGTTCCACATTTGATATATGAACGAAATACTCTTTTATCCCATTTCATATGAAAAATTGAACTTGACTTCATAAATTATCGGTTGAATTATTTTTTCAGCTTTTAAAACTGTTTAATCACATCGTTTCTTTTAGAGGAAGTGTTTGTTTCTCTCCAAAATACTGATAAAATATTTTTATCTACAATACCATTCATCTCTATATTATTATCAATGTTTACAAAATATGAAAATACCTTTCATGAAAACAATTCTACGAACTAACTCATTGTTTACTGGGTGTTGGTGATCCGAAGATATAACTAAATGGCACCTATTTCATATGTACAGGACACTCTAGGACAGAGGTTCTCAAACTTTTTCAACCCTCAGAACCCTTTCAGTACAAACATGCCTTGGCGGCGCACATTATATTTTAGATTTCTCTTATTGTAAATTGTTTTTGTTTTACTTTCATCTTAGTGTTATTTTATATTTTACTTTTCAATATAATCGATTTAAAGTAATTATACAATCTCAATCATCCAAATGATGTAGAATATCTTCAAAAGTGTATTTTAGAAGATGATGAATATGAAGATCTCCTTAACCAAATGGAAGACTTCGAGGATGAACCAGACACAGATGCGGGCGATTAGCCAGCGGAAGAAAGAGATGGTAAATCTGATATTGAGGAAAGTGGGGCAGAAGTAAAATATATTTTACCTCGGAAAAGACAAAAACACAAGATGGATCAAACTACCAAGTGCCGCATAACAGGTCTTCCAGGAATAATACCAATACTAATCACGACTAGCTAAGTTACCTATAGAATTTTGGAGTCATTTGTTTTCTAATGAAATGCTACAAGAAATAGTCAAGTTCACAAATATGATCTGTGTCACTCAAGATTGCAAAAAAAAGAAGACTCGAGTGAAAAGTCGAGTGATATGAGTACCTACAAACTTAGGTTATATTTCTGTCTAAATTACCAACATAAATATTCCAAATCATACTAAAAGAATAAATTATAAAAATAAATATAAAAAACACAACAATTAAAACCTGACACATTTGATTTCTCGTTAGTAAATTTTACATTCATGTACATCGCGACCATTGCACCATTGCTGTCAATAATTTTTTTTGTGATCACAGCTTAAACAAACAAAAAAAAGGATGAGCGCAATGAATTATGGATTTGAAACATTGCGACAGCTTTTTAATAGAATAAGGTTGTGACCGACAGAGGGTTGAAAAACATTGCGCTTGGATACTTTTTTGTAGAGAATTTTGTACAGTACATTTTTTGCTCCAGCACTTTTGTTCGAAATCCTCGTAGTATTCGAGTTATTCACGACTCAAAATATTTTTAACTGTATGAACCTATTTTAAAGTGAAAATTTTAAGGTAAGATTAGTCTTTTTTGTGAAGAATTTTGTATTCTATATTTTTTGATACGGCAATTTTTCACCAATTCCTCATAGTTTTTGTGTTATTCGCGACTCAAAATAATTTTAACTGTATAAACCTATTTTAAAGTGAAAATTTTAAAGTTAGGTTAGCCTTTTTTGTGAAGAATTTTGTATTCTATATTTTTTGAGTGCATATTTTTTCTAATTTCTTGTAGCTTTCGAGTTAATCACGATTCAAAATATTTTTGAGTGTATAAACCAATTTTGAAGTGATAATTTTGAAGTTAAGTTAGTCTTTTTTGTCAAGAATTTTGCATTCTATATTTTTTGTCAGGGCAATTTTTTCCCAATTCTTCATAGTTTTCGTGTTCTTCGTGATTCAATATATTTTTGACTGTATAAACCCATTTTAAAGTGAAAATTTTGAAGTTTAACAAAACTGGTGCAGTAAAATATTTATCCAAATCATGTTTGCGAAATATTATGTTCCCTGGATATTTGTCTAGTAATCAGATGTTTTCAGTTGATACAGTTCTCCTTCGCCCTGATTTGGATAAATCTTTCACCGAGTCAGTTTCGTTAAACTTTTTTCACCCATACACTAACAGTAGATATAATATAATATAAATTATTAAGGATATTACAAGTTTCTTGTTGGCAATAACTCCGAAATTATAGGATTTAGGTATAAGGAACATTAGATAAAAAGTAATCAAGATTCCGAAACATAAAAAATATACAAGGTGATCCATTTAAAATAACAAAATTCATAATTTTTCCGTAAAAAAGAAACATCTAACAACAATGTAAATTCTACCATAATACCTCATGCATCACAAGACTTTTGTACACAAAAACTTATAAAAATCGTATACCGAGATAATTGAGGCGTTCCATACATAAAACTTATTCTGTATAACTGGTTGCCTATACTTCACAGGAAGAGCTTTTATCTTAACTTTCTAAAACATTGACTGTATCACGCCTCCTAGCGTGTGTCATAACCAGTATTGTTGAATTCGTCGCGCGAATGATATTTAACTGAAGTAAAATGTTTGTTTGAAAACTCTGTGCTGTAATAATGAATTCTAATAATAAAATTGTGTTTTTAGTGATAGTTATAAGTGATTTAGTCATCATATCATTCGGTGAGTTTCAATATTTGAAGCTGGTTTTAAATGATAGTTTCTAATAGTTAGTTAGTTTTCAACCTTGATGCTGATTGTAACAAATATGTGTGACAAATATATTTAATATTCCATTGAGGTATCAATGTTTTCATAGTGTAGAATGAAGAATACATTTTATATATTAACTATGAGAATATTTTGAGTTTTTTCAACACATTATTGAAAGTGAATATTCTAGGTTATTTATGATATTTCTCTTTATATTTTTGTTCAAACTAAATTTCATATTTTGTGGAATAAACAGTTCAAAATTCCGGAAAATAGTAATAATTGAATTTATATCAAAAAATTCAACAGGCATTCTTGAGATTTCGAAGAGTGCTTGTCTTAATTTTGATCTCAGCCTACGACTAAATTTCGTGCTACGTTTGATCGGTGCGTCTCTAGACAATGAAGACGACTGCGTTAACAAGTTGAAGGCTTTTGAGATGTGGCTGCACCGCAGAATCCTCAAGGTGCCTTGGAAGGTTGGATTGAGAAACGAAGAAATTCTGAGGCGCATCGGCAAACAACCTGAATTACTTGAAATAATTAAAAAGAGAAAAACCGGTATAACTAGGGCACATTATTATAACAACAAATATCAATTTTTGTACCTACTGATCGAAGGTGAAATTGAAGGAAAGATACCTAACGATCGGAAGAAAGAACATATTTTAGCTGCGAAGCATCAGGCTGTGGACAGGACTACACGATGTACAATCCTTAATACACACCGCAAGATGAAGAAAATGTATGAAATTTGTAAAATCAGTTTTGGTCTATACCAAGTCTTATGATAATTTTTGAAAATCAAATTTATGTCCTCATATCAGAAAACAGCCAATCAAGTGATTATGAATACTATTCGCGTATCAATCCCAAATTGAATTAGATATAAAATGATCAACATTGCCCCTGAAGAGATTCAGATCACAGTTTCCGAACGTCGCGTTGAATTTTCAGTGAAAATATCAAATTTAAAACTTAATTTGGAACAAATTTTTATATTTGTATGTAATTTCTTCCAAGGTATAACATCAAACATTAAGTCGTGTGACTAAGAAAAAATAATCATTCCAATGCTTCTTTAGCATTGGAATGATTGTTCCAGCAACTCTGTGTAGTTTTCGCTCGACTAATGTATTCAATAAATTATAACACTGTTTGTATAAGGCCTACAACTAATTAAAAAGCACCAATATTTTTGTTTTTTTATAAGCTTAATTTTTGCTTCCCACACATTTATTGATGAAATCAAAAGTTTTTGAGCTATTCATGAAAAATCGATTGAAAACGTAGTTTTTTCCAAGAAAAATTTTCGAACGGGCATAACTAAAAAACTATTAATTAAAAAAAATGCTAGGAACAATTTTTGCTTAAAATCTTGTCCATTATGTTGATAAAATCGTTTTTCATCTAATTTTAGTACAAGTGTACCAAAAATTGTAAATTTTGTAAAATATTGTAAAATAATGAAGCGATTTATAATAAGAAAAATTCTATTTTTCTCATCTGGGCTCAGTGAAATTTAAGGTGTATTTCCAAAGTTTACTCCTATTGATAAAAGTGATGGAATTCGATTTTTTTCCCTAGAATATCCTTTACAAAATGATGTGAAGTTTTCTTTGATTATACCTCCGAATGACTAAAACTCATAGGTAACTGTGATTTTACTCTACTCCAAGATAGTGAATATTCACAAATAACGAAAACACGCCCGTGGATTGAATCATAACACATTTTGTATTCTTTTAGTCACCAAACGCTCTGGGCAGTTACTATGAAGAAACGAAAGTCGTGTTTACCTTGAAATCGTTTCATTTGTACGTAAAACGTTTGCATTAATCATACGAAATAAGAAATCCCGCTCGAAAAAAAATAAAAAAACAAATATATAATATTACCGAATACTAATAAACATTACAAATGGTTATTATTCAGTTGAGTCGTGGAATTTTGCTACGGTAATTGACGAAGGTGATAAGTCATAAAATGAATAATAGATTTACATATACACAGTGTACCAATTTAATGAGAAAGTATATTTTTAACATTAAAAGATTTTCCACAAAGTTGAGGAAAATTATTTTTAAATCATCTCGACTGGAGATATTTGGAAAGTGTTTAAATCCTTTCCAGTAAAGAATCTGAACGCAAAATTGAAATTTTTCGATTATTATACAGTCTTCGTATCAACCACGCAGAGTTAATAACAAGTAATTAAGATTTAGTACTTTCAATCGTTAAATCTAGATTTTACTACTCAGTTTGCAGTCTTTCAGGTAGTTCCTAATATTATTTGGGTTTTCTTGAAGTAGCGAATGTCGTAATTGATTTTTTTTTGTTCATTGTCATATTTTGAACAGTGAATGCCTCACTTTGATTTGTGATTTTCCACTAATAGGATCTAGACTTTCTACTTATATTGTTGAAGCTTCATTTCAAAATGGCACTTTTCCCAGTTGCCTTAAGACCTCTATATGAAGGTGGAGATGAAAATCAAGCATCGAATTTCCGCCCAACTGCACTCCTTTCCACGCTATCTGAGATCATAGATAGATTAGTCAAAGAAAAAGTTGGAATTATTGGAAAAATTCTTGACTTCTCTTAATTTTTCAATGATGTTACTTAAAACTCTTAACTAGAAGTATATTTGGGATATATCCGACTCTCGATCGCAATTTTTTAATAAAGATTCGACTAGAAATGTTGTTTCAATATTATATACCGTACAAATTTAGTATTGCTTAATCGTAAAAATTTTTATCTATCTTTCGTATTTTTGCGATACACATTTCCTTTCTGTGGATATTCAGATAATATTCTGGAAACAATGCGATAAAAATTTTCATATTTGTACACAGTACTTAATTAATACCAAAAATAAATTGACTGACTGGAGTAAACGACAATTTTATCTGTTTTATATCTGAAACTGTGGTCAGAAAAACGTCCCGTAGATTGATATTACAATGAGAAAGCGCACACATTATTAAATTTACAGAAGAAATTAACGGAACAGTCCCTGAGGTCGTACAAAATCGCCTTGGTTATTGTCGAGAAGGGAAAGATGGTCATTTTGAGCAATAAAATGTTTATACCACAAAAAAAAACATTCGCTGGAGTGTGATCATCCATAATCATTTAAGAACGAATTTATATGCAAATAATTAGATGAAATATGCCTTAAAAGATGACACAATATGCTCAAAATCAGCAAAAATAGAATACATTTACTTATAAAGCTGCAGATATACTTACAAATGGGATATTCGTATATTATTCTAAGAAAAATCGAGAAATTTTTCTATGTACAGAATGTTGCTTTTCATCCAACAATATATTAACATAATTCGAACAAATTCTTCCAATATCTGCCGAGTTGACTGAAGCGTATTCAAAGTGATTTAATCTGAATATATTACATCAATTTTCATTCAAAAGTCTTGGAGATGCTATTTTTTACCGAAATAGTTAATTACCAATTCCTCATACGAAATATACAGCGTGAAAGATTCTTTCAGTAAACCTGCGTATATTTTCAAATTTGAACTCGAAGTCTCCTCTCGTTCTCCAAATAAAGAGAATGGAAAGCGAATAAATTATCAAATTCACAGAAGAAATTAACAAAATAACTCCTGAGGTCATATAAAATGTAGGAGAATTCCAAAATCGCCTCGGTTATTGTCAAGAGTGAATGATGGTCATTTTAAATAATAAGATGTTTATGCTACAAAAAAGACATTCACAGGAGTATGATCATTCATAATCACTTAAGATCGAATTGATATTCAAATTATTACATGAAATATGCTTCAAAAGATGACAAAATATGCTCAACAATCAGACGGAAGAGATATCTGATTAATTTCAGATTCAATACACGTATTATGTTAATCATTTTTAAAACGTTATAATTAATAATAATTAATAGTAAAACCATGATAATATAAAGGAAAATGATAGTGGTCTGTAAAACTAACATAATAATTTTGGATAACAGTAAATTAATGATTTCGAGCTTATCCAAACCTGCAAACTCTGAGTCATTTATGAGATTAGTTAAAGTTAAAATTCACAGTAATGTAGCTGTACAGAAATATATTCTACTCCATATCACTTAAATTGAGAGAAAATAAAACTATGATAACATCCCAATATATTTAGATATTTCAATCGAATCTTCTTAATCTAATTTTTCATACATTTGTTATAAGCCCCTACTAAGATCGCAATTAGCTCCTCAAGGGAGGAGCCAAATCTGGCTATTGAGTTGTCTGAACGATACCTTTGTTTTGTTGTTTAGAGTTGGGTCAAAAAAGTCACAATCATGCTGGCATTTGACAGTTTATTTTTCCAATAATCCGATCATTTATAACAAATTCTTCCACGTAGACGCCTCGAAACGGCTAAGTCTCACTTCCTTTTGATCTTTTGCGACTCCGAAATGGATTTATGGATGCTAGTGTTCCGGGATAGCATATTAAACGAAGTTCGATAACTTAAGCTTACTATATATACATCAACAAAACAAAATACCCAAAAATATATACAACGAAAGATTAAACTACGTCGCACGAGCCGAATCTCTGGAAACAGCGTAGTTGAACAATGAGTAGGTAGAATAAAACAATCATATTGGTTTATCCTAAAAACAGTATCTGATAAATTCAAGAGGACAAGAAGGTTACTTGAAATATTGGCCAGGTATCGACCAGGGATGCAAGGATTATTGTTTTGTTGACAAAGTTGTGGTACATGGCGTGATTGCCAAACTTCACACTTCACAGTAATCGAAGAAAACATGATCATTATCTTGTGATCAAATTTGATTCAGTTTTTTCGATACCGCTTCATTATTAGAGCACCACGCGATAGATTGGTGGACAGTTTTGACATCTATTGTGAAGTCCAGGTTCCGTCAACAGTAATGATGCGTTTTATGGATGGTTACATTGTTAAGTATCTATTATGAAATCTCTACTAGGCTGTAATTTTCTCCATAGCTGGATTTTGCATAAGTCCGCTTTCAAGGCACCAACAGCTTGCTGCTCCGCAGGTCAAACCAAACCAAAATGGCCACTCACGAATATTAGAGGAAATTACTATGGAGACATTTTCATAGAACTGACTCTTTCAAAAACTGAATCACATGGCAAGATTTATATTAGTGTAAAAGGAAATAATTGAGTGATTTGTTATAACAAATAGATAAATAGAAATAACTCAAGGGTATATGTTCAATTCCTATTATTTACAGGGTGTTCCAGGACTTGATGCACAAAATTCAGAATGAGTAGATGGAAAAGAGGAATATTTGATCCATTTCACAATTTGGACTCTAAATATTTCACAGAGCATGTAATGTTCTCAAATCAGTTGTTAAATGAAACTATTATCTAAAAACACTTCGCTCTCATATAATTTTGAATAGATTATAACAGGATGTCTCCCACACGAACTGATACGTTGCAATGGTACATCCTTTTATAATAATAAACTAATCATATATAGCTACAAATTAAACATTCGTTTAAAAATATATATCTTCAATTAACAAGGTCCACTTGTGACTAATGGGAAATAAATTCTATGAAATTATAGTCCAGGAGCTATAAATCTTAAAAGTATAAGTAATTTTTTTATAAAAATTGTTAGAATTGTTTATAGGACTTTGAAAATGTGAGTTTTGCGTGGATTTGCAATGCCAGGAAAATCGATATATGTTTCGTTCTTATGGTATGAAATGGTTTGCCTGAAGTGTATTCGATTTGGCCTGGAGAGTCGGGCTATTGGCTTGCAAGACATCGATGACTCAACCTTTACAAGCTGACTTCAGTTGGTTAGGTATGACTTAAAACACGCGAGAAGTGTTCTGAAACACTATCGAAAGCCTTAGAAAAATCAGAAAAAATCACATAACTGGAAATAAAAAATGAACAAAAAAGGAGAATCTCTAAAATATTTTTCACCAAACAACGAAGAAACTTTTAGATTATGCAGAACCATGTTTTTAACAGTGTCGTTCTAAACGGTGGACAATTCTTCAATAGAAAAGTTCATTTGAGGTATCAAAAAAGAAAATACTGTCAAGTGTCAATAATGTCTCTGCAGAATATTCACAAATTGTATGTCAATGATTGGGTGAAATCTCTCTTCCTATAGCTTCGTTTTTTCTGTCCATAGAAACATGTCAGTCTCAAATGTAGTTTGACATATGTTTTATGGTTTATGGTTTTATTGCTACTATCAAAGAGGAGAACACAACTACTTCCTTCGCTAAGAACTCAAAGAATATTGCATTACATTTCCACTGAAAAGCGTGATGTCAAACGACCTTTATGTCTATATGAACATCCCTAATGGCTCGCAGTTGCAAGGAAAGTTTTGTAGCCACTGACTAGTTTCGACGTTATTACGTCAATCGACAAAAAGGTCGATTGACATCACGCTTTCAGAGAAGATGTAATGCAATATTCGTCGAGGGATTAGCAAGGGAAGTAATTGTGTTCTCCTTTGAAGAACGGCAGAATATATTTACGAAATATTCAATTTCGAAATTCTTCCAGAGGGAAACAGTAGAAATTATTTATTTTGATATATTTCACACACCTCATTTACCATAAATCAAATACCATAGTGTACTAAATCCAATATATCTTCGAACAATCAAAAACGTATGTAGTCATCGCCTGATACATTAATTAGTTAAGAATTGCAGCATTTCAAATTTTGTTGTTTGTTTAAAAAAAAAACATTAAATTCTTCGATTTCAAACATCGACACTTGATAGTAATATCAAGATTATTGATTATGGTTATCATAGAAATCGATATTGATTTTTATTGGTTAGATTATATTTGAAATTAAATGTTTATAGGTTAGAATTGGACTAGGTTGTTGTTAATGATGACATCGATTGGTCATTTAATAAATGACATTAAGTTTCAATAGGCTAGCTCGTTATTGATGTATATGTAATGACATTAAATTTTATAGGTTAGATCGTTATGAGTGAATTGAATTTCATAGATCAGGAAAGGTTAATTAGTTATAGATGGCGCTGAATTTCTTCCATAGAAGTTCTTTTTTTTTCAAAATCTAAAAAATATGAGTAGATTGAACTAAGTTTCTTAAATCAGTTTTCTTTTTAATGCATTGATAATTTTGGGCAATATATGTTGTTTCTAAAAATAGCCGCATTTCTAAGCTGTAAAAATTTTGGCAGATTCTTAATTTATGTCCCTCATGTTATATATGTCTCGCTAATGAACACCCGCCAAGATATAATTTGATATCGTTTTTGTGAGAGGTTGATTGTAGGCTTGATATTGTGTTGTTTAAAGATTCCTAAAAGTTTAAAATTAACTGATTTTATATATGGTGAAGGTTTATAAATAAGTAAGATAAAATTGTATAAATTCACGTTTAAATGTGATATCGGTTACGATATCAAAGTCAGTGCCACAATCCCACTACGAAAACCCTCATAATCTAGCTGGCAGAGACTTCGTTCCAATCCATGTATATAATGAGGGAACAAATAGATTATTTCCATTACAAATTTACTAAAACATCATTTTTTTGATCATCCTGAATGACATTTTTTTAATATTTCTTTTTTCATTTCAGCCAATAACTTCTACTCAAAACCGCATATTCTTAGTAAAGAAGTTGAAGATATTATCGAACCAAATACGAATTACACAATTTTTTGCCAAGGAAACAGACCACTTAATTGGACAATTCCTTCGATAGAAGAGGTGAGATATTTAAATAAATGTTTTCAACTTCCTACTCCTTATACTTTTTCATTCATTCAAGTCGATTTAATTCAATTTCCTTCAATTATTTTCTAAATTCCCGATGCCGTGCTTGTTGAAGAATTTGTCTTTTTCTCAAAATAAGCTTCAGTTTCATCAATTGCTTCTTCATTTAAGCTGAATTTCTCACCGGCAAGAATATTTTGAGATCAGCGAATAGATAGTAGTCACTGGAGGCCAGATCTGAAGTATTCGGTGGATGAAGAAGCAATCGGAAGTAATATTATTTTGAGATAGATTTCACAGTTCGAAAACTGAAGTTTTAGCTTTAGCCCTATCCACCCCAAGGGTAGGGCTGAGATCCTTCTATTTTCTCTTTCTAAGAATAAACTCTCTGCAATCTTTATCATTTTGCACCAAATTGCTGTGGACTCTCATTTATCGTTATAATCTCCATTAAAATCAATACACTTTCGAAGCATTTTTTCAAATCCTTTCGATTTAATTGAGGAACCTCCATATCATGTGATTTAAACAAATCAACCGCCTCTTCAAGTGTAGAAAACCGTTGACCTCGCAATTTATTGCCAATCTGTGAGTATAAGAAAGATTCATTGGGTTTTAAGCTGGATAAAACATATCAATTCGATGTTTTAACTGTTCAGAAACGTTTGAACTGATTTGTGAGCTCGCAAAGTCTTGGTGGAGAATGATTCGTCTTCTTCGATTGGTTTCCCTGATTTTTTGAAATATTACTGGCAAACAAATGCAGGTGTATTAGAATTGAAAGTTCTACGTTTTTCTTATTGAGCAGCAGCTTGTTTTCCATTTTTTGCTCTGTTCATTAGTACCCAGCTTTCAGTTTATTTTATTCGTTTCAGTTTAGTTTGTAATTTCAAACCTGTCTTATTATATCTTGAAGTAGGTAAAAAGCGAGGCCAAAAAGTAATTTACAATCGTGAAAATGTACAGGTGAAACTAAGAGAAAATGTTAATGAAATTTGCATATAGTGATATTGTTTGAGGAGTTTCGTCCTAATTATAATATCGACTTCAACCTGTTTTATCCTGTAATTTATCTCTGTTGAATGTGACCCCGTTTCTATTTCTCATTTAATCAAGGTTGGAGGAAATTGTTCTATTTCCAATCGTATAAAACAAGTCGCAGTTCACAATTTTGTGGTTATTAATCTGTTCTTATGAACAATGTGTGTACATTTAATTATCAAAGTGTGATTCCATGTCTACGGAAAACTGTGGTTATATAATCCATTAAAAAAATTTCATCCTTTTTTTAGTGCTTCAACATGTAGGTTAATAAACAAATTAACACAATACATCCAATTTTATTACAAGTTTTATTAAAGATCGATGCCCCATTAGTCACTGTAATTAGACTTAATGCTTTAAACGTATACAAAAAAACACAAATCTTTCAACATTATAAAAAAATGGAATTATACGAAGAAAATAATCCATTTTCGTCGATCTAATTTGACTTAATCTTGATGTTTTTGTACCTTGTCATGTATAAGACTTGTTAAAGTTGTGTTATTCGATTCGTTTCACCACAGCAGTTTCTTTTGTTTCATTTCCTTCCCTTTTATTTTTCATTTTTCTTCTGCCAGATCTTAAGTCCAGCTCCTCTCCGGTATTCCTTCCTTATTTTTGTAAGTTCATACAGGGTGAGTCTTAAGAGACATGTGTTAGGAGTGTTAACTCCTCTTCTATATTAATTTATAGGGTGATTTGTCATATGAAACATCAGATTTAAATTATTTGAAGAAAGGCTCCTTTCACGGTGGATCTTGCAGCTCTTTCCGGGAAAGGGTGAACCTCTCGCATCTCCTAATGGGACGCGAACGAAAAACTCCTTAATACATTAGCGATTTATATTCGTCATTATTAATTTACACTGGACATAATCTCAAATTTTATCTTCTAATGAAAAAAAACGAGCAATGTCTTTCCGTTAATTAACTCCCACCCCCGAAAATCAATGTAAATCTATGATCAATAATCTGAGGGTTCACCCAGCTTTGGATCTCTAATCTAACCTAACTTAACCTAATATAACCTAACCTAATCAAACACAAAGTGATTCATGATATCGGAAAATTTATTCCTTCACGATATTCTAAGGTTTCTGTTGGCTTTTTTGATTAATTGGAGACACAAACCAAGACATTTACGACGTCGTTTTAAATTATCAAGTGTGGTTTGTTTCAACTTCATAAAAGGCCCGCAATTTGCTAGAAAAGGCTGTGAATTTTCAATCATAATGAAAGTATGTAGTTCTCAATCCAGCATAGAAAGTAAAGTACATTCGTGTACATTAGCCTCGGAAATCGGTACACTGTGGACAGGAGCATTGTCATGAAGCAAGCGCAAACCTCAACTGATTTTACCGTACCTTTTCACGATAACTTATTGACGCAACTGCCTTAATAAGTTAGAGTAATATACCACGTTCATTGATGTAGTTGATTTCTTAAATACAATCAAAAGGATACCTTCATAGTCCTAAAATATAGTAGCTATCACCTTTTGGTGCTTTCCGGACTCTCCTTCCCGATGATACTTCATGGAATCTCTTTTGTATGTCAGATCATAGTACATGGTTTCACCACTCATTACTATTTGCTTGGAATACACTTTCTTGGTCATAGCGGCAATCCTCTAAAAATTCCTCACAATATTCTACTCAACGCTGTTTTGGCACCACGCTGAGAATTAGAAGCACCCACATTTACTTACTTGTCTTATCTAAATGCTCTTGTAGATCACTGTTTTGGGAATGCCTGTCTGTGCTATAATTTCTTTCTCGTTACCTTAAAACAATTCTTCACACTACTCAACTAGAAGTTTTTCCTCAATTCCTTGAAACATCATAATATTCTTATCAAGTTAAAACAAAGTTAACCCCATTATCATCTGACGAGATCTACGCTAGGAGCGCATTAGAATGAAAATAAATTGTTTTTCATCAGGTCTCATTCATTGAATTCCTACAAGGAATCTCTCAGATTTACTTTATTTTGATTTCCTACAGATCCCTTGCATACAAGCTACTTTGACTTTCTGATTCAATACTACTTTTCTCAAAATTTGTATCTTCCATCAAAATTCAGATTTGCAATCCCACAGAAATTCCCCCTCGATTTTTTGCGGGGGAATTTTTTTGGAAGATATTTAAAGCAGTCACAAATAGCTTCATTAATCTGAGATTTTTCATTGAGTGAAATAAATTCCAAGTCTAAGTGTGCAACTGTTCAGCGTATATCTACACCGAATAACTTCGCTTCTTATAAGTTATTTCTTTGTTACAGGATGGAGATGTCAAATCATGGACATCGTTTAAAACGGAGGACGAAGTTCCAAACAATAAACAGTTCAAATACGGACTCCGGTTGTATATAACGAATATGTCTTATTCATTCGTAGGTTTTTACAATTGTCATTTCAACGACGCTGAAAATATCAGTGACATTAACAATACAAATG
This sequence comes from Diorhabda carinulata, assembly GCF_026250575.1. NCBI lineage: Eukaryota > Metazoa > Arthropoda > Insecta > Coleoptera > Chrysomelidae > Diorhabda > Diorhabda carinulata. Next base: position 16,927,306 of record NC_079461.1, read on the forward strand.
ATAGAATATATTTATTCGTTGACGGTAAGTTGAAATAGCACGTAATTTTGGTTCTACTGTAAAATGGTATTCCAGACACCTGCAGGTGATTGCAATTAATTCAACTGTTTATTGCATTGCTAAATATTAGCTTAACCCGGAGGTATTCCCAGCTCCTACGTCCTAATGAAGCTCAGTCGCACTCAATTTTAACTATTCTTCTGATCCACTCTTATTGAAATATATTTTTTCTGATTCTGATGTAATGTGGTAATTCGCCTGGATAAATCAGATGAATCCTAATATAAAATAACACATTCTACAGCTATTGAATGAGTAGCTTTGATAAAATTGACTAGCATTCTAGATAGCCAACTCGAGTTCTCGTTTCAACGCCATCTCTTGGTTCATGAGCATTATTAAACATAGATGAAATAACAGTTTTATTTCAGCTTCTGGCGGCATACTTCAAACTCAAATTGTAAAATCCAATCTTTAGTTGTTATTTTTCCAAAAAAGTGCAATGAACCAAAACGATCACCATCATCACAACAAACAACGACAAACGACGAAAGTTGGTGATAAATAAACTCTCATTTTAAATTATGGGAGGAATGGAGCTTTAGAAATTGAACTAAAAAAATGAGACAAACGACAGTTTTTTATTACATTAGAAAAAGTAACAAAACATACATAAGAAATTTTTGATAGAGGTTCCGTTCTCAGTGCAACAGAATCTGTAGGCTACATTATCTGCTAAGTCTAATGTCTTCAGGTATCCGTTGAGGCCACACTGTGTAGTACCTAATTGGAATGACCCATCAATTCAATATTTTGACTATTCCAAAACGTCTTTGTTTGAACTGTTGTCTAAGAGCTCGTTGTGATAATGATTCGTTTTCTACGATTTTTTCTTTTTTGGAAAACAAATGCTTGTGTACAATTCAGAATTTATCGTTATACATTGCTCTAAAAAATAGGCGACTATTTGCTTCAAAGAGCTTAGTAAACTAACAACTCTTGTTGGATTTGGGTCGTCTTGAAAGACCTGGGTTGATATGGATAGATCCATGATCCTGGCCTGTCACGATCTTCTAGACATCTTTATGACCTTCATGGAATTCATCTAGTTGAAAATGATGTTCAATACCATTTTATAACCAAAATAAATGTTTCAAGTATCTGAAAACAACTCAAATGGCACTGGTATGACAGCACGTTCTGAATCAGTTCGCCATTAATATCATATTTGACATATTCACATCATTGTAGAAACTTATTTATTTATTTGGTAGATTCATAATTTTGGATAAAAATTAATGTTTCTACTAGATTATCATGAAAATTTCGGGCAGGAACTCAGTTCATTATTCGAAAGGGAAACTGATAATGGGTAACGAGTTGAAAATTCCGGAATTGAATCCCACTCATTCATCTCAACATCCGAAAGTCGACCTAAGCGATTAATGAATAGACATCAATATACAGGCAGTTATTAAAACCAAAGAATCAACCTTGACTTGTTATTTTTCTTCTGATTTCTCCTGTCCCTATTTCGATAATCGTCTGTTTCTTTTTATAGTTTTTGTCTCCCGGTTTTATTCGTATGTCGTGTTTCCTCAGGTCTTTCCTTAGGATATTCTCGGTATTTTTCATTTTTCTTCTTGTTTTTTGATTCTCGCTTATTTTCGCTATTCGTTTTTCCCCCATGAAAAGAAATCAGCTGCAGGGAGGTCACGGAAAATCTTTATAGAGAACAAACTGTTAGGAAACATTTCATTAAAAATTGGATTCATGACAAGTTGCACCATCTTCTTGTACCCTTGTTCGACTGTTGTAACTATTAAAATAATTTAATTATTGTTGAAAAAATCACATATTCTGCAGCTTAAACAGATACTGACTCACGCATTTTCAAAAAAGTACGAGCCGATTATGTCTTTAGATGTTATTGCCTCCTAATCACTTCACCTGATTGTGAATATCTTTATTGTTTCTATTTGGAGTTTTCTCTACATTAAAATCCGTAATTTGTTGTGATTAGGGCTTCGTCCTCGTACGTAATGTTAAAACCTTAATAATACACATATATCACAGTAGTGAGTAATAAATGAGTTTTTATTCATTCGGTGATTTATGGTACTCACTACCACTCGTGACAGTAAACTTTACTAAGCGTTTCGATAACCAAGTTATCGAGTTCAGAGACTGAAGGTGAAATGTTTATCGTGAATGTTGGTGATGTAAATGTTGTATTCAGTTATAACCTTCTTTACACACTCGTGAGTAATATACTAAACCGGTTAAAGAAGTGTTTTTACTTATTGTCAGATAAGAACGTTAATGTTTTGTTTCAGATCATGATCATTTGGCAGTTGACAATAATAATTTCAATTACGTTTACGTGAGAAAAGGTGATACCGCTGTTATACCATGTCGACCAACTTCACCTGACGTTAAAGTCAAACTTGTCACAGTTGATTCGGAATACGGAGAAGTAAGTTCGTATTGAGAATACAGGTCTACAATGATTTTGGTGTTGTCAATACTAATATTTATTACTAAGTATATCCAGAAACTGATATAAAAATTTTCAAAATTCAAATTATAATCTCATTATTTCAAGATGGAAGCTATTAACATCATCAGAACATTCCTGTGAAACACTCCAGTTGTAATATGATAAACGGTCAAAAGTTTTTGCCCTCCCTATAGATTGTGTAATACACAACAATACAAGAATATAATAATAACAAAATTACAGTCTGTAACAGTTAAATATTTTGATATTTGATTCACCGAGGTAAACTCGTTTTGATTTTATTATTTCGTTGAACAAATTTTAGGACTTTTTGTTAAAATTTTGACATATAATTGTTTTGCCAAATATTACAAAGATGTGAAATGAAAAAAAAAACACTGTTATGACTTTCCTGTCCAACTTGTCCCATAACAACTTTGATTTGGCCACTGTGATCGCCAAATCATTACTTTCTATATATTCATTGATTTAAATTCTTTCAAATACTCTTTGCACAGTTTCAAAGATTGCTTGTGATCGTTTTTATTCTGGAGGATGACTTTGGTCGATCAGATACATTCTCAATCCATTACCTAGTCTTCGCCGTGTCTTACAGTCGGGACTACAGATAGATCTAAAATTCATTTTCTCTTTCAACCTGCGCGTATACACTCTTATCTTAGAGCCAGAAACCTCTTAAATTGACTCATCACCTCCTAAAACTCTTTATGGGTCCAATTTTTATGTTCTTTAGCCCACTGCAACCTCTTAATTTTACTTTGACGTCTACTAAAAGAGGTTTCTTCTTCATTCCAAAAAGGCCAGATCTCTCAATATATTTTTAACTGTAGAAGTACTGAAAGACACATCTTAGATTAATTCAATTGATTGAATTAATTTAATGAGTGGATTATGGGGTGGGAAAAACTTTACCGGTCGTGTATATATAGGTACATCAACTTTCGTATCTCTCTTCCATAATTTTTAAATCTTGATGATTTTATTTGTGTTTCGCTGTTTTCTCAAATGTCTTCGCAGAAAACACTTTTTTAATATGAATTATATATTTTTCATTTTGCTCGATGACCTTTTGCAAAAAACTTAACCAGGTGTGATTAAAATGTGTCGTCTTTTGTGGAAGTTTGACCATTTAAAAAGTTCTGCAAACTTCGAAATAAATGATAGTCTAATGGTGTCAAATCAGGGCTGTATGCCAAGCTCCAATAGTTTCCCACGAGTTGCCAAAGATGTATGAGGCGTTGCATTATCATTATGGAACACTAAATCTTTTTGATTCAACAATTTTGGGCGTGTTTTTGATGACAGTAAACATATGAGTTGATTTTTTAGTTCCTAGGAAGCATCTCGGAAAACCCAACACCTTTGGAACCCCACCAAACTGCCAGCATGAGCTTTTTTTGTTGTTTTTCAGCTTTGGATGTGGTTTGTTCTGGTTCATTGTGTTTGCTCCATGATCTTTTTCAAACTATGTTACTATACAGAACTCATTTGTCATTACTAGTTGAGAAGAATCATTTCCAATTTCAGTAGGCCGACCAGAAAGTTGCTCGTATTTGAGGGAAAAATCTTCGGAACTGAATTTTTTATACCAATTCTGACACGTGTCCTATGCTAAGCAATCAGCACCATAAACTTTCAGTTAATATGCGATGTAACGCACTTTGTTGATTTTCTTCAACATTTCTGGAGTCTTCACCTCATTTGGTAGTCCACTGTGAGGCTGGTCTTCGTACGGCCTTGTTTATTTTTTATTTTACATATCAATATTTGTATTATTTTGACTGAGATATAAGATTACATAGAATCCTATCAATTGTTGAGCAGTGTTTCTTCAATTATAAAAATTACGTGGTTTGAGTATTTTTACACTTTCGCGTGACTTTAAACATAAAATTGACAACACCATAAAAATGGTCGTTTGTAGACCTTTTAATAATAATTATAATTGATATATCTCAATTTATAATTACTTCCAAGGTACCATTAAATGTCCTTGGAGAAGGAGATAACACTATTTATAGATATCATCCTTTTTACGGCATTTTCACGAACGATACAAACAACGAAAAGGAAACTTTATTTCGCTGTGATTACTTCAAGGGGAATTTGAAAAAACAAGTGATGGTATTTTTAACTATTGAAAGTATGTACGAATTTTTTTAAGTGAGTCAAAAAACAGGCATAATAAACAAAGTTTTATGGTTTTTCTTTCAATATTTAAAACAATAATTTTTCCTGTATTCATAGGAAATTATAATTTGGGAATCAAGAATTTAACTTTTTATGTATTTTCATTTGATAAGCGTGTGAATCGACCAGTTTAGGGTCTGTAACAACTAACGAAAATATGGAAACAGTGGAGCTGGTTTTAGTTGAGGAGCCGAACCAATCTACACTACGAACTTCAAATATCCGATCGATTTTTACGACAAATACTGAAACGCGCGCACTATCTTGCTGCTTATATACCTACATCTCGTCGAAACTTGTGTCGAGCCGTGTCGGTATAGTTGGTAAGGTTGTCGAAGTGCTTAATTTCTAGCACGGAGGTCGAAGATTCGAATCCTCTGTCGAACGAATTTTTTATTTTTTTTAATCTATTTGTTCTTAGTCCAAAGGAGAGGAACACTTTTACAGAAAATATTTGTACTCCAAAGTTCAAAATTATAAAACCTTGTGGATTGTATTACTAGTGAAAATTTGACTTTGTACTTTCAGGAAGCAACATTCAGTGATAAAATAGGATTCACATTTCCTGTCTTAGACTTCGGTTCAGGCGGAGGATTTAAGTGCGTTTATTCTCGAAAAAATCTCTCATTAGAATATTTGTATTATCTAGAAATCGATGATTTTACTGACCGTAAGTGAGCACAAGAAGGTGGTGTTGCTGTTGGGCTTAATGTTTCTGTATTTTCATGAAACTATGCGTATTTATGTGTTGATATTGATTTTGCTTTTTATTTTCACAATCTTACTAATTTTTCATTTTTCCATTCATAAATGTTTACTCATGATTAAACTCATTCTTACAAATTCGGTGAACAATTATCAAAATAATAAGCAATTTTGGAGCCAATACGTCACTAGATTTTACAAAAATAATGTAAATATGTGAAAATTTCATCATAATAGTTGATAATAGGAGATAATATAACATTTTTTTTAAAACAATATTTTTTAAAATATTAAGAAACAACACAACTTATTCAATTCCAGTTGATATCTCTTTAAAAAATTTGAAAAAGTTTTGTTTTATCTAATAGCTCGTAATAACAAAGAGTGCGGAGTTTATCAAACGTGCGATTTTGTACTAAATTTTAATATGAATGAAGATCTACAGAAAATATTCGATATCTGCAAATGTAATCTATACCAAAATACAAAATGATTGATAAGTGTAATAAAATTCAATGTCTCTTTTATCCTTTGCGATAGCAAATCGAGATTTTGGATGATTATAAGGATTATAATCTACAATTTTGTGTTCCAAAATGCTGCGCCAGTTACATTTTTTCAAATGGAACACCCTATAGTTCATTGCATATTTGGAATCAGCTTAACTTCTTCATTACAATAATTTAGGGTTGCGATATGCTTCACGACAAATTCAATACCCTAACCTAACCTATCCTATCTTAACCTAACCTAACATAACCTATCCGTCATGTATTTTGAGGTGTTTTGCTAGTTTTTATCGGAGCTCACCATCTATTCTACGATCTCTTTTCTATGACGTTTATTTCTTGATCCCATCTCTTACAGTCATACAGGACATGGACCGGATCATACGTGACGCATAGATCATTTTTT